>NW_027517568.1:0-42016 GCF_048772815.1 Callospermophilus lateralis | reverse complement strand
AATCTCAGCAAACATTTTTTCACCAAATCTTGATGATACTTGGTGGTAATGATCAGTTCACTAATCCCACTTGGCTGCCCAATTTTTATTCTTCTAGGTTGAAGCATTCGTTTCCAGTAACAGTTTGAATTTTTAGGTTTCACTCTGTTTTCTCCTACATAGATAGCTGTGTTTGGAATTCTAAATCAAACACGGTTTGTGCCAGCTCCTTGAAACTTGACCAAATGAAGTAGTTCTAAGTTCTATCTCTATGGTTTGTTTCCTCTTGAAGTACCCCATGCAGAGACTGGTGAAAAACACTTTCGTTTGAAAGGGGTTGCCAAGCTTCCAAAAAACTACTAGTTTGCTGAAATCTCAGCAAACATTTTTTCACCATTTTTCACCAAATCTTGATGATACTTGATGGTAATGATCAGTTCACTAATCTCACTTGGCTGCCCAACTTTCACTCTTCTAGGTTCAAGCGTTCGTTTCCAGTAACCACTTTGAATTTTTAGGTTTCACTCTGTTTTCTGCTATATAGATAGATGTGTTTGAAACTCTAAATCAAACACGGTTTGTGCTTGCTCCTTGAACTTGAAAAATGAAGTATTTCTAAGTTCTATCTCTATGTTTTGTTTCCTCTTGAAGTACCCCATGCAGAGACTGGCGAAAAACACTTTCGTTTGAAATGGGTTGCCAAGCTTCCAAAAAACTACTAGTTTGCTGAAATCTCAGAAAAACTTTTTTCACCAAATCTTAATGATACTTGGTGGTAATGATCAGTTCACTAATCCCACTTGGCTACCCAATTTTTATTCTTTAGGTTGAAGCATTCGTTTCCAGTAACAGTTTGAATTTTTAGGTTTCACTCTGTTTTCTCCTACATAGATAGATGTGTTTGGAATTCTAAATCAAACACGGTTTGTGCTAGCTTTTTGAAACATGAGCAAATGAAGTAGTTCTAAGTTCTATCTCTATGGTTTGTTTCCTCTTGAAGTACCCCATGCAGAGACTGCGAAAAAAACTTTCGTTTGAAAGGGGTTGCCAAGCTTCCAAAAAACTACTAGTTTTCTGAAATCTCAGCAAACATTTTTTCACCAAATCTTGATGATACTTGGTGGTAATGATCAGTTCACTAATCCCACTTGGCTGCCCAAATTTTATTCTTCTAGGTTGAAGCATTCGTTTCAACAACTGTTTGAATTTTTAGGTTTCACTCTGTTTTCTCCTACATAGATAGCTGTGTTTGGAATTCTAAATCAAACACGGTTTGTGCTTGCTCCTTGAAACTTGACCAAATGAAGTAGTTCTAAGTTCTATCTCTATGTTTTGTTTCCTCTTGAAGTTCCCATGCAGAGACTGGCGAAAAACACTTTCGTTTGAAAGGGGTTGCCAAGCTTCCAAAAAACTACTAGTTTGCTGAATCTCAGCAAACATTTTTTCACCAAATCTTGATGATACTTGGTGGTAATGATCAGTTCACTATTCCTACTTGGCCGCCCAATTTTTACTCTTCTAGGTTCAAGCGTTCGTTTCCAGTAACACTTTGAATTTTTAGGTTTCACTCTGTTTTCTGCTATATAGATAGATGTGTTTGAAACTCTAAATCAAACACGGTTTGTGCTAGCTCCTTGAAACTTGACCAAATGAATTAGTTCTAAGTTCTTTCTCTATGCTTTGTTCCTCTTGAAGTACCCCATGCAGAGCCTGGCGAAAAACACTTTCGTTTGAAAGGGTTGCCAAACTTCCAAAAAACTACTAGTTTGCTGAAATCTCAGCAAACCTTTTTTCACCAAATCTTGATGATACTTGGTGGTAATGATCAGTTCACTAATCTCACTTGGCTGCCCAACTTTTACTCTTCTAGGTTCAAGCGTTCGTTTCCAGTAACACTTTGAATTTTTAGGTTTCACTCTGTTTTCTGCTATATAGATAGATGTTTTTGAACTATAAATCAAACACGGTTTGTGCTAGCTCCTTGAAACTTGACCCAATGAATTAGTTCTAAGTTCTTTCTCTATGGTTTGTTTCCTCTTGAAGTACCCCATGCAGAGCCTGGCGAAAAACACTTTCGTTTGAAAAGCTTTGCCAAGCTTCCAAAAACTACTAGTTTGCTGAAATCTCAGCAAACAATTTTTCACCAAATCTTGATGATACTTGGTGGTAATGATCAGTTCACTAAGCCACTTGGCTTCCCAATTTTTATTCTTCTAGGTTGAAGCATTCGTTTCCAGTAACAGTTTGAATTTTTAGGTTTCACTCTGTTTTCTCCTACATAGATAGCTGTGTTTGGAATTCTAAATCAAACACGGTTTGTGCTAGCTCCTTGAAACTTGACCAATGAAGTAGTTCTAAGTTCTATCTCTATGGTTTGTTTCCTCTTGAAGTACCCCATGCAGAGACTGGCGAAAAACACTTTCGTTTGAAAGGGGTTGCCAAGCTTCCAAAAAACTACTAGTTTGCTGAAATCTCAGCAAACTTTTTTCACCAATCTTGATGATACTTGGTGGTAATGATCAGTTCACTAATCTCACTTGGCTGCCCAACTTTCACTCTTCTAGGTTCAAGCGTTTCGTTTCCAGTAACACTTTGAATTTTTAGGTTTCACTCTGTTTTCTGCTATATAGATAAATGTGTTTGAAACTCTAAATCAAACACGGTTTGTGCTTGCTCCTTGAAACTTGACCAAATGAAGTAGTTCTAAGTTCTATCTCTATGGTTTGTTTCCTCTTGAAGTACCCCATGCAGAGACTGGCGAAAAACAACTTTCGTTTGAAAGGGGTTGCCAAGCTTCCAAAAACTACTAGTTTGCTGAAATCTCAGCAAACCTTTTTCACCAAATCTTGATGTACCTTGATGGTAATGATCAGTTCACGAATCTCACTTGGCTGCCCAACTTTCACTGTTCTAGGTTCAAGCGTTTGTTTCCAGTAACACTTTGAATTTTAGGTTTCACTCTGTTTTCTGCTATATAGATAGATGTGTTTGAAACTCTAAATCAAACACGGTTTGTGCTTGCTCCTTGAAAACTTGACCAAATGAAGTAGTTCTAAGTTCTATCTCTATGGTTTGTTTCCTCTTGAAGTACCCCATGCAGAGACTGGCGAAAAAACACTTTCGTTTTGAAAGGGGTTGCCAAGCTTCCAAAAACTACTAGTTTGCTGAAATCTCAGCAAACATTTTTTCACCAAATCTTGATGATACTTGGTGGTAATGATCAGTTCACTATTCCCACTTGGCCACCCAATTTTTACTCTCTAGGTTCAAGCGTTCGTTTCCAGTAACACTTTGAATTTTAGGTTTCACTCTGTTTTCTGCTTATATAGATAGATGTGTTTGAAACTCTAAATCAAACACGGTTTGTGCTAGCTCCTTGAAACTTGACCAAATGAAGTAGTTCTATGTTCCATCTCTATGGTTTGTTTCCTCTTGAAGTACACCATGCGGAGACTGGCGAAAAACACTTTCGTTTGAAAGAAGTGGCCAAGTTTCAAAAAAACTACTAGTTTGCTGAAATCTCAGCAAAACTTTTTTCACCAAATCTTAATGATACTTGGTGGTAATGATCAGTTCACTAATACCACTTGGCTACCAAATTTTTATTCTTCTAGGTTGAAGCATTTGTTTCCAGTAACAGTTTGAATTTTTAGGTTTCACTCTGTTTTCTCCTACATAGATAGATGTGTTTTCAATTCTAAATCAAACACGGTTTGTGCTAGCTCCTTGAAACTTGACCAAATGAAGTAGTTCTAAGTTCTATCTCTATGGTTTCTTTCCTCTTGAAGTACCCCATGCAGAGACTGGCGAAAAACACTTTCCTTTGAAAGGGGTTGCCAAGCTTCCAAAAAACTACTAGTTTTCTGAAATCTCAGCAAACATTTTTTCACCAAATCTTGATGATACTTGGTGGTAATGATCAGTTCACTAATCTCACTTGGCTTTCCAACTTTTACTCTTCTAGGTTCAAGCGTTCGTTTCCAGTAACACTTTGAATTTTTAGTTTTCACTCTGTTTTCTGCTATATAGATAGATGTGTTTGAAACTCTAAATCAAACACGGTTTGTGCTAGCTCCTTGAAACTTAACCAAATGAAGTAGTTCTATGTTCCATCTCTATGGTTTGTTTCCTCTTGAAGTAACCCATGCAGAGCCTGGCGAAAAACACTTTCGTTTGAAAGGGGTTGCCAAGCTTCCAAAAAACTACTAGTTTGCTGAAATCTCAGCAAACATTTTTTCACCAAATCTTGATGATACTTGGTGGTAATGATCAGTTCACTAATCCCACTTGGCTGCCCAATTTTAACTCTTCTAGGTTCAAGCGTTCGTTTCCAGTAACACTTTGAATTTTTAGGTTTCACTCTGTTTTCTGCTATATAGATAGATGTGTTTGAAACTCTAAATCAAACACGGTTTGTGCTTGCTCCTTGAAACTTGACCAAATGAAGTAGTTCTAAGTTCTATCTCTATTGTTTGTTTCCTCTTGAAGTACCCCATGCAGAGACTGGCGAAGAACACTTTCATTTGAAAGGGGTTGCCAAGCTTCCAAAAAACTACTAGTTTGCTGAAATCTCAGCAAACATTTTTTTCACCAAATCTTGATGATACTTGGTGGTAATGATCAGTTCACTAATCCCCTTGGCTGCCCAATTTTTACTTATTCTAGGTTCAAGCGTTCGTTCCAGTAACACTTTGAATTTTTAGGTTTCACTCTGTTTTCTGCTATATAGATAGATGTGTTTGAAACTCTAAATCAAACACGGTTTGTGCTAGCTCCTTGAACTTGACCAAATGAAGTAGTTCTAAGTTCTTTCTCTATGGTTTGTTTCCTCTTGAAATACCCCATGCATAGCCTGGCGAAAAACACTTTTGTTTGAAAGGGGTGCCAAGCTTCCAAAAAACTACTAGTTTGCTGAAATCTCAGCAAACATTTTTCACCAAATCTTGATGATACTTGGTGGTAATGATCAGTTCACTAATCCCACTTGGCGCCCAATTTTTACTCTTCTAGGTTCAAGCGTTCGTTTCCAGTAACACGTTGAATTTTTAGGTTTCACTCTGTTTTCTGCGATATAGATAGATGTCTTTGAAACTCTAAATCAAACACGGTTTGTGCTACCTCCTTGAAACTTGACAAAATGAAGTAGTTGTAAGTTCTATCTCTATGGTTTGTTTCCTCTTGAAGTACCCCATGCAGAGACTTGGTGAAAAACACTTTCGTTTGAAAGGGGTTGCCAAGCTTCCAAAAACTACTAGTTTGCTGAAATCTCAGCAAACATTTTTTCACCAAATCTTGATGATTCTTGGTGGTAATGATCAGTCACTAATCCCACTTGGCTGCCCAAAATTTTATTCTTCTAGGTTGAAGCTTTCGTTTCAGTAACTGTTTGAATTTTAGTTTTCACTCTGTTTTCTCCTGCATAGATAGCTGTGTTTGGAATTCTAAAATCAAACACGCTTTGTGCTAGCTCCTTGAAACTTGACCAAATGAAGTAGTTCTAAGTTCTATCTCTATGGTTTGTTTCCTCTTGAAGTACCCCATGCAGAGACTGGGAAAAACACTTTCGTTTGAAAGGGTTGCCAAGCTTCCAAAAACTACTAGTTTGCTGAAATCTCAGCAAACATTTTTTCACCAAATCTTGATGATACTTGGTTGTAATGATCAGTTCACTAATCACACTTGCTGCCCAATTTTATTTCTTCTAGCTAGAAGCATTCTTTTCCAGTAACAGTTTGAATTTTTAGGTTTCACTCTGTTTGTTCCTACATAGAGAGCTGTGTTTGGAATTCTAAACAAAACACGGTTTGTGCTAGCTCCTTGAAACATGACAAATGAAGTAGTCTTAAGTTCTATCTCTATGGTTTGTTTCCTCTTGAAGTACCCCATGCAGAGACTGGCGAAAAACACTTTTGTTTGAAAGGGTTGCCAAGCTTCCAAAAAACCACTAGTTTGCTGAAATTCAGCAAACATTTTTTCACCAAATCTTGATGAAATTTGGTGGTAATGATCAGTTCACTAATCCCACTTGGCTGCCCAATTTGTATTCTTCTAGGTTGATGCATTCGTTTCCAGTAACAGTTTTAATTTTTAGGTTTCACTCTGTTTTTCTGCTATATAGATAGATGTGTTTGAAAACTCTAAATCAAACACGGTTTGTGCTAGCTCCTTGAAACTTGACCAAATGAAGTAGTTCTATGTTCCATCTCTATGGTTTCTTTCCTCTTGAAGAACACATGCAGAGACTGGCGAAAACACTTTCGTTTGAAAGAAGTGGCCAAGCTCAAAAACTACTAGTTTGCTGAAATCTCAGCAAAACTTTTTCACCAAATCTCCAATGATACTTGGTGGTAATGATCAGTTCACTAAGCCCACTTGGCTACCCAATTTTTATTCTTCTAGGTTGAAGCATTTGTTTCCAGTAACAGTTTGAAATTTTAGGTTTCACTCTGTTTTCTCCTACATAGATAGATGTGTTGGAATTCTAAATCAAACACGGTTTGTGCTAGCTACTTGAAACTTGATCAAATGAAGTAGTTGTAATTTCTATCTCTATGGTATGTTTCCTCTTGAAGTACCCCATGCAGAGACTGGCGAAAAACACTTTCGTTTGAAAGGGGTTGCCAAGCTTTAAAAAAAACTACTAGTTTTCTGATATCTCAGCAAACATTTTTTCACCAAATCATGATGATACTTGGTGGTAAAGATCAGTTCACTATTCTCACTTGGCTTTCCACCTTTTACTCCTTCTAGGTTCAAGCGTTCGTTTCCAGTAACACTTTGAATTTTTAGGTTTCAAAACTGTTTTCTGCTATATAGATAGATGTGTTTGAAACTCTAAATCAAACACGGTTTGTGCCAGCTCCTTGAAACTGACCAAATGAATTAGTTCTAAGTTCTTTCTCTATGGTTTGTTTCCTCTTGAAGTACCCCATGCAGAGACTGGCAAAAAACACTTTCGTTTGAAAGGGGTTGCCAAGCTTCCAAAAAACTACTAGTTTGCTGAAATCTCAGCAAACATTTTTTCACCAAATCTTGATGATACTTGGTGGTAATGATCAGTTCACTAAGCCCACTTGGCTGCCCAATTTTTATTCCTCTAGGTTCAAGCGTTCGTTTCCAGTACACTTTGAATTTTTTATTTTCACTCTGTTTTCTGCTTTATAGATAGATGTGTTTGAAACTCTAAATCAAACACGGTTTGTGCTAGCTCCTTGAAACTTGACCAAATGAATTAGTTCTAAGTTCTTTCTCTTTGGTTTGTTTCCTCTTGAGTACCCCATGCAGAGCCTGGCGAAAAACACTGTCGTTTGAAAGGAGGTTGCCAAGTTTCCAAAAAACTACTAGTTTGCTGAAATCTCCTCAAATATTTTTTCACCAAATCTTGATGATACTTGGTGGTAATGATCAGGTCACTAAGCCCACTTGCTGCCCAATTTTTATTCTTCTAGGTTGAAGCATTCGTTTATAGTAACATTTGAATGTTTAGGTTTCACTCTGTTTTCTCCTACATAGATAGCTGTGTTTGGAATTCTAAATCAAACACGGTTTGTGCTAGCTCCTTGAAACTTGACCAAATGAAGTAGTTCTAAGTTCTATCTCTACGGTTTGTTTCCTCTTGAAGTACCCCATGCAGAGACTGGCGAAAAACACTTTCGTTTGAAAGGGGATTGCCAAGCTTCCAAAAAACTACTAGTTTTCTGAAATCTCAGCAAACATTTTTTCACCAAATCTTGATGATACTTGGTGGTATGATCAGTTCACTAATCCCACTTTTCAGCCCAAATTTCATTCTTCTAGGTTGAAGCTTTCGTTTCCAGTAACTGTTGATTTTTTAGGTTTCACTCTGTTTTCTCCTACATAGATAGCTTGTGTTTGGAATTCTAAATCAAACACGGTTTGTGCTAGCTCCTTGAAACTTGACCAAATGAAGTAGTTCTATGTTCCATCTCTATGGTTTGTTTAATCTTGAAGTAACCCATGCAGAGCCTGGCGAAGAAAACACTTTCGTTTGAAAGGGGTTGCCAAGCTTCCAAAAACTACTAGTTGCTGAAATCTCAGCAACATTTTTTCACCAAATCTTGATGATACTTGGTGGTAATGATCAGTTCACTAAGCCCACTTGGCTGCCCAATTTTTATTCTTCTAGGTTGAAGCATTCGTTTCCAGTAACAGTTTGAATTTTTAGGTTTCACTCTGTTTTTCTCCTACATAGAAAGCTGTGTTTGGAATTCTAAATCAAACACGGTTTGTGCTAGCTCCTTGAAACTTGACCAAATGAAGTAGTTCTAAGTTCTATCTCTATGGTTTGTTTCCTCTTGAAGTACCCCATGCAGAGACTGGCGAAAAACACTTTCGTTTGAAAGGGGTTGCCAAGCTTCCAAAAAACTACTAGTTTGCTGAAATCTCAGCAACCTTTTTTTCACCAAATCTGATGATACTTGGTGGTAATGATCAGTTCACTAATCCCACTTGGCTGCCAATTTTAACTCTTCTAGGTTCAAGCGTTCGTTTCCAGTAACACTTTGAATTTTTAGGTTTCACTCTGTTTTCTGCTATATAGATAGATGTGTTTGAAACTCTAAATCAAACACGGTTTGTGCTTGCTCCTTGAAACTTGACCAATGAAGTAGTTCTAAGTTCTATCTCTATGGTTTGTTTCTCTTGAAGTACCCCATGCAGAGACTGGCGAAGAACACTTTCGTTTGAAAGGGGTTGCCAAGCTTCCAAAAAACTACTAGTTTGCTGAAATCTCAGAAATATTTTTTCACCAAATCTTGATGATACTTGGTGGTAATGATCAGTTCACTAATCCACTTGGCGGCCAATTTTTACTCTTCTAGGTTCAAGCGTTCGTTTCCAGTAACACGTTGAATTTTTAGGTTTCACTCTGTTTTCTGCGATATAGATAGATGTCTTTGAAACTCTAAATCAAACACGGTTTGTGCTACCTCCTTGAAACTTGACAAAATGAGTAGTTGTAGTTCTATCTCTATGGTTTGTTTCCTCTTGAAGTACCCCATGCAGAGACTGGCGAAAACACTTTCGTTTGAAAGGGGTTGCCAAGCTTCCAAAAACTACTAGTTTGCTGAAATCTCAGCAAACATTTTTTCACCAAATCTTGATGATTCTTGGAGGTAATGATCAGTTCACTAATCCCACTTGGCTGCCCAAATTTTATTCTTCTAGGTTGAAGCTTTCGTTTCCAGTAACTGTTTGAATTTTTAGTTTTCACTCTGTTTTCTCCTGCATAGATAGCTGTGTTTGGAATTCTAAATCAAACACAGCTTTGTGCTAGCTCCTTGAAACTTGACCAAATGAAGTAGTTTCTAAGTTCTATCTCTATGGTTTGTTTCCTCTTGAAGTACCCCATGCAGAGACTGGCGAAAAACACTTTCGTTTGAAAGGGGTTGCCAATCTTCCAAAAAACTACTAGTTTGCTGAAATCTCAGCAAACATTTTTTCACCAAATCTTGATGATACTTGGTTGTAATGATCAGTTCACTAATCACACTTGGCTGCCCAATTTTTATTCTTCTAGCTAGAAGCATTCTTTTCCAGTAACAGTTTGAATTTTTAGGTTTCACTCTGTTTGTTCCTACATAGAGAGCTGTGTTTGGAATTCTAAATCAAACACGGTTTGTGCTAGCTCCTTGAAACATGACCAAATGAAGTAGTTCTAAGTTCTATCTCTATGGTTTGTTTCCTCTTGAAGTACCCCATGCAGAGACTGGCGAAAAACACTTTTGTTTGAAAGGGGTTGCCAAGCTTCCAAAAAACTACTAGTTTGCTGAAATCTCAGCAAACATTTTTTCACCAAATCTTGATGATATTTGGTGGTAATGATCAGTTCACTAATCCCACTTGGCTGCCCAATTTGTATTCTTCTAGGTTGATGCATTCGTTTCCAGTAACAGTTTTAATTTTTAGGTTTCACTCTGTTTTCTGCTATATAGATAGATGTGTTTGAAACTCTAAATCAAACACGGTTTGTGCTAGCTCCTTGAAACTTGACCAAATGAAGTAGTTCTATGTTCCATCTCTATGGTTTCTTTCCTCTTGAAGTACACCATGCAGAGACTGGCGAAAAACACTTTCGTTTGAAAGAAGTGGCCAAGCTTCCAAAAAACTACTAGTTTGCTGAAATCTCAGCAAAACTTTTTTCACCAAATCTTAATGATACTTGGTGGTAATGATCAGTTCACTAAGCCCACTTGGCTACCGAATTTTTATTCTTCTAGGTTGAAGCATTTGTTTCCAGTAACAGTTTGAAATTTTAGGTTTCACTCTGTTTTCTCCTACATAGATAGATGTGTTTGGAATTCTAAATCAAACACGGTTTGTGCTAGCTACTTGAAACTTGATCAAATGAAGTAGTTGTAATTTCTATCTCTATGGTTTGTTTCCTCTTGAAGTACCCCATGCAGAGACTGGCGAAAAACACTTTCGTTTGAAAGGGGTTGCCAAGCTTCCAAAAAACTACTAGTTTTCTGATATCTCAGCAAACATTTTTTCACCAAATCTTGATGATACTTGGTGGTAAACATCAGTTCACTATTCTCACTTGGCTTTCCAACTTTTACTCTTCTAGGTTCAAGCGTTCGTTTCCAGTAACACTTTGAATTTTTAGGTTTCACACTGTTTTCTGCTATATAGATAGATGTGTTTGAAACTCTAAATCAAACACGGTTTGTGCCAGCTCCTTGAAAACTGACCAAATGAATTAGTTCTAAGTTCTTTCTCTATGGTTTGTTTCCTCTTGAAGTACCCCATGCAGAGACTGGCAAAAAACACTTTCGTTTGAAAGGGGTTGCCAAGCTTCCAAAAAACTACTAGTTTGCTGAAATCTCAGCAAACATTTTTTCACCAAATCTTGATGATACTTGGTGGTAATGATCAGTTCACTAAGCCCACTTGGCTGCCCAATTTTTATTCCTCTAGGTTCAAGCGTTCGTTTCCAGTAACACTTTGAATTTTTTATTTTTCACTCTGTTTTCTGCTTTATAGATAGATGTGTTTGAAACTCTAAATCAAACACGGTTTGTGCTAGCTCCTTGAAACTTGACCAAATGAATTAGTTCTAAGTTCTTTCTCTATGGTTTGTTTCCTCTTGAAGTACCCCATGCAGAGCCTGGCGAAAAACACTGTCGTTTGAAAGGGGTTGCCAAGTTTCCAAAAAACTACTAGTTTGCTGAAATCTCCTCAAATATTTTTTCACCAAATCTTGATGATACTTGGTGGTAATGATCAGGTCACTAAGCCCACTTGGCTGCCCAATTTTTATTCTTCTAGGTTGAAGCATTCGTTTATAGTAACATTTTGAATGTTTAGGTTTCACTCTGTTTTCTCCTACATAGATAGCTGTGTTTGGAATTCTAAATCAAACACGGTTTGTGCTAGCTCCTTGAAACTTGACCAAATGAAGTAGTTCTAAGTTCTATCTCTACGGTTTGTTTCCTCTTGAAGTACCCCATGCAGAGACTGGCGAAAAACACTTTCGTTTGAAAGGGATTGCCAAGCTTCCAAAAAACTACTAGTTTTCTGAAATCTCAGCAAACATTTTTTCACCAAATCTTGATGATACTTGGTGTTAATGATCAGTTCACTAATCCCACTTTTCAGCCCAAATTTTATTCTTCTAGGTTGAAGCTTTCGTTTCCAGTAACTGTTGAATTTTTAGGTTTCACTCTGTTTTCTCCTACATAGATAGCTGTGTTTGGAATTCTAAATCAAACACGGTTTGTGCTAGCTCCTTGAAACTTGACCAAATGAAGTAGTTCTAAGTTCTATATCTATGGTTTGTTTCCTCTTGAAGTACCCCATGCAGAGACTGGCGAAAAACACTTTTGTTTCAAAGGGGTTGCCAAGCTTCCAAAAAACTATTCGTTTGCTTAAATCTCAGCAAATATTTTTTCACCAAATCTTGATGATACTTGGTGGTAATGATCAGTTCACTAATACCACTTGGCTGCCCAACTTTCACTCTTCTAGGTTCAAGCGTTCGTTTCCAGTAACAATTTGAATTTTTAGGTTTCACTCTGTTTTCTGCTATATAGATAGATGTGTTTGAAACTCTAAATCAAACATGGTTTGTGCTTGCTCCTTGAAACTTGACCAAATGAAGTAGTTCTAAGTTCTATCTCTATGGTTTGTTTCCTCTTGAAGTACACCATGCAGAGACTGGCACAAAAGACTTTCGTTTGAAAGGGGTTGCCAAGCTTCCAAAAAACTACTAGTTTGCTGAAATCTCAGGAAACATTTTTTCACCAAATCTTGATGATACTTGGTGGTAATGATCAGTTGACTAAGCCCACTTGGCGGCCCAATTTTTACTCTTCTAGGTTCAAGCGTTCGTTTCCAATAACACTTTGAATTTTTAGGTTTCACTCTGTTTTCTGCTATATAGATAGATGTGTTTGAGACTCTAAATCAAACACGGTTTGTGCTAGCTTCTTGAAACTTGACCAAATGAAGTAGTTCTATGTTCCATCTCTATGGTTTGTTTCCTCTTGAAGTACACCATGCAGAGACTGGCGAAAAACACTTTCGTTTGAAAGAAGTGGCCAAGCTTCCAAAAAACTACTAGTTTGCTGAAATCTCAGCAAAACTTTTTTCACCAAATCTTAATGATACTTGGTGGTAATGATCAGTTCACTAATCCCACTTGGCTACCCAATTTTTATTCTTCTAGGTTGAAGCATTTGTTTCCAGTAACAGTTTGAATTTTTAGGTTTCACTCTGTTTTCTCCTACATAGATAGATGTGTTTGGAATTCTAAATCAAACACGGTTTGTGCTAGCTACTTGAAACTTGACCAAATGAAGTAGTTCTAAGTTCTATCTCTATGGTTTGTTTCCTCTTGAAATACCCCATGCAGAGACTGGCGAAAAAAACTTTCGTTTGAAAGGGGTTGCCAAGCTTCCAAAAAACTACTAGTTTTCTGAAATCTCAGCAAACATTTTTTCACCAAATCTTGATGATACTTGGTGGTAATGATCAGTTCACTAATCCCACTTGGCTGCCCAACTTTCACTCTTCTAGGTTCAAGCGTTCGTTTTCAGTAACACTTTGAATTTTTAGGTTTCACTCTGTTTTCTGCTATATAGATAGATGTGTTTGAAACTCTGAATCAAACACGGTTTTTTTTGGTCCGTGAAGCTTGACAAAATGAAGTAGTTCTAAGTTCTATCTCTATGGTTTGTTTCCTCTTGAAGTACCCCATGCAGAGACTGGCGAAAAACACTTTCGTTTGAAAGGGGTTGCCAAGCTTCCAAAAAACTACTAGTTTGCTGAAATCTCAGCAAACATTTTTTCACCAAATCTTGATGATACTTGGTGGTAATGATCAGTTCACTAAGCCCACTTGGCTGCCCAATTTTTACTCTTCTAGGTTCCAGCGTTCGTTTCCAGTAACAGTTTGAATTTTTAGGTTTCACTCTGTTTTCTGCTATATAGATAGATGTGTTTGGAATTCTAAATCAAACACGGTTTGTGCTAGCTCTTTGAAACTTGACCAAATGAAGTAGTTCTAAGTTCTATCTCTATGGTTTGTTTCCTCTTGAAGTACCCCATGCAGAGACTGGAGAAAAACACTTTCGTTTGAAAGGGGTTGCCAAGCTTCCAAAAAACTACTAGTTTGCTGAAATCTCAGCAAATATTTTTTCACCAAAACTTGATGATACTTGGTGGTAATGATCAGCTCACTAATTTCACTTGGCTGCCCAACTTTCATTCTTCTAGGTTCAAGCGTTCGTTTCCAGTAACAGTTTGAATTTTTAGGTTTCACTCTGTTTTCTGCTATATAGATAGATGTGTTTGAAACTCTAAATCAAACACGGTTTGTGCTTGCTCCTTGAAACTTGACCAAATGAAGTAGTTCTAAGTTCTATCTCTATGGTTTGTTTCCTCTTGAAGTACCCCATGCAGAGACTGGCGAAAAACACTTTCGTTTGAAAGGGGTTGCCAAGCTTCCAAAAAACTACTAGTTTGCTGAAATCTCAGCAAACAGTTTTTAACCAAATCTTGATGATACTTGGTGGTAATGATCAGTTCACTAATCCCACTTGGCTGCCCAACTTTCACTCTTCTAGGTTCAAGCGTTCGTTTCCAGTAACACTTTGAATTTTTAGGTTTCACTCTGTTTTCTGCTATATAGATAGATGTCTTTGAAACTCTAAATCAAACATGGTTTGTGCTAGCTCCTTGAAACTTGACGAAATGAAGTAGTTCTAAGTTCTATCTCTATGGTTTGTTTCCTCTTGAAGTACCCCATGCAGAGACTGGCGAAAAACACTTTCGTTTGAAAGGGGTTGCCAAGCTTCCAAAAAACTACTCGTTTGCTTAAATCTCAGCAAACATTTTTTCACCAAATCTTGATGATACTTGGTGGTAATGATCAGTTCACTAAGCCCACTTGGCTGCCCAATTTTCACTCTTCTAGGTTCAAGCGTTCGTTTCCAGTAACACTTTTAATTTTTAGGTTTCACTCTGTTTTCTGCTATATAGATAGATGTGTTTGAAACTCTAAATCAAACACGGTTTGTGCTAGCTCCGTGAAACTTGACAAAATGAAGTAGTTCTAAGTTCTATCTCTATGGTTTGTTTCCTCTTGAAGTACCCCATGCAGAGACTGGCGAAGAACACTTTCGTTTGAAAGGGGTTGCCAAGCTTCCAAAAAACTTCTCGTTTGCTGAAATCTCAGCAAACATTTTTTCACCAAATCTTGATGATACTTGGTGGTAATGATCAGTTCACTAAGCCCACTTGGCTGCCCAATTTTTACTCTTCTAGGTTCAAGCGTTCGTTTCCAGTAACACTTTGAAATTTTAGGTTTCACTCTGTTTTCTGCTATATAGATAGATGTCTTTGAAACTCTAAATCAAACACGGTTTGTGCTAGTTCCTTGAAACTTGACAAAATGAAGTAGTTGTAAGTTCTATCTCTATGGTTTGTTTCCTCTTGAAGTACCCCATGCAGAGACTGGCGAAAAACACTTTCGTTTGAAAGGGGTTGCCAAGCTTCCAAAAACCTACTAGTTTGCTGAAATCTCAGCAAACATTTTTTCACCAAATCTTGATGATACTTGGTGGTAATGATCAGTTCACTAATCCCACTTGGCTGCCCAATTTTTATTCTTCTAGGTTGAAGCATTCGTTTCCAGTAACAGTTTGAATTTTTAGGTTTCACTCTGTTTTTTCCTACATAGATAGCTGTGATTGGAATTCTAAATCAAACACGGTTTGTGCTAGCTCCTTGAAACTTGACCAAATGAAGTAGTTCTAAGTTCTATCTCTATGGTTTGTTTCCTCTTGAAGTACCCCATGCAGAGACTGGCGAAAAACACTTTCATTTGAAAGGGGTTGCCAAGCTTCCAAAAAACTACTAGTTTCCTGAAATCTCAGGAAACATTTTTTCACCAAATCTTGATGATACTTGGTGGTAATGATCAGTTCACTAAGCCCACTTGGCTGCCCAACTTTCACTCTTCTAGGTTCAAGCGTTCGTTTCCAGTAACAGTTTGTATTTTTAGGTTTCACTCTGTTTTCTGCTATATAGATAGATGTCTCGAAACTCTAAATCAAACACGGTTTGTGCTAGCTCCGTGAAACTTGACAAAATGAAGTAGTTCTAAGTTCTATCTCTATGGTTTGTTTCCTCTTGAAGTACCCCATGCAGAGACTGGCGAAAAACACTTTCGTTTGAAAGGGGGTGCCAAGCTTCCAAAAAACTACTAGTTTGCTGAAATCTCAGCAAACATTTTTTCACCAAATCTTGATGATACTTGGTGGTAATGATCAGTTCACTAATCCCACTTGGCTGCCCAACTTTCACTCTTCTAGGTTCAAGCGTTCGTTTCCAGTAACAGTTTGAATTTTTAGGTTTCACTCTGTTTTCTGTTATATAGATAGATGTGTTTGAAACTCTAAATCAAACACGGTTTGTGCTAGCTCCGTGAAACTTGACAAAATGAAGTAGTTCTAAGTTCTATCTCTATGGTTTGTTTCCTCTTGAAGTACCCCATGCAGAGACTGGCGAAGAACACTTTCGTTTGAAAGGGGTTGCCAAGCTTCCAAAAAACATCTCGTTTGCTGAAATCTCAGCAAACATTTTTTCACCAAATCTTGATGATACTTGGTGCTATTGATCAGTTCACTAAGCCCACTTGGCTGCCCAATTTTCACTGTTCTAGGTTCAAGCGTTCGTTTCCAGTAACACTTTGAATTTTTAGGTTTCACTCTGTTTTCTGCTATATAGATAGATGTGTTTGAAACTCTAAATCAAACACGGTTTGTGCTAGCTCCTTGAAACTTGACAAAATGAAGTAGTTCTAAGTTCTATCTCTATGGTTTGTTTCCTCTTGAATTACCCCATGCAGAGACTGGCGAAAAACACTTTCGTTTGAAAGGGGTTGCCAAGCTTCCAAAAAACTACTAGTTTGCTGAAATCTCAGCAAACATTTTTTCACCAAATCTTGATGATACTTGGTGGTAATGATCAGTTCACTAATCTCACTTGGCTGCCCAACTTTCACTCTTCTAGGTTCAAGCGTTCGTTTCCAGTAACAGTTTGAATTTTTAGGTTTCACTCTGTTTTCTGTTATATAGATAGATGTGTTTGAAACTCTAAATCAAACATGGTTTGTGCTAGCTCCGTGAAACTTGACAAAATGAAGTAGTTCTAAGTTCTATCTCTATGGTTTGTTTCCTCTTGACGTACCCCATGCAGAGACTGGCGAAGAACACTTTCGTTTGAAAGGGGTTGCCAAGCTTCCAAAAAACTACTAGTTTGCTGAAATCTCAGCAAACATTTTTTCACCAAATCTTGATGATACTTGGTGGTAATGATCAGTTCACTACGCCCACTTGGCTGCCCAATTTTCACTCTTCTAGGTTCAAGCGTTCGTTTCCAGTAACACTTTGAAATTTTAGGTTTCACTCTGTTTTCTGCTATATAGATAGATGTGTTTAAAACTCTAAATCAAACACGGTTTGTGCTAGCTCCGTGAAACTTGACAAAATGAAGTAGTTCTAAGTTCTATCTCTATGGTTTGTTTCCTCTTGAAGTACCCCATGCAGAGACTGGCGAAGAACACATTCATTTGAAAGGGGTTGCCAAGCTTCCAAAAAACTTCTCGTTTGCTGAAATCTCAGCAAACATTTTTTCACAAAATCTTGATGATACTTGGTGGTAATGATCAGTTCACTAAGCCCACTTGGCTGCCCAATTTTCACTCTTCTAGGTTCAAGCGTTCGTTTCCAGTAACAGTTTGAATTTTTAGGTTTCACTCTGTTTTCTGCTATATAGATAGATGTGTTTGAAACTCTAAATCAAACACGGTTTGTGCTTGCTCCGTGAAACATGACAAAATGAAGTAGTTCTAAGTTCTATCTCTATGGTTTGTTTCCTCTTGAAGTACCCCATGCAGAGACTGGCGAAGAACACTTTCGTTTGAAAGGGGTTGCCAAGCTTCGAAAAAACTACTAGTTTGCTGAAATCTCAGCAAACATTTTTTCAAAAAAATCTTGATGATACTTGGTGGTAATGATCAGTTCACTAATCCCACTTGGCTGCCCAACTATCACTCTTCTAGGTTCAAGCGTTCGTTTCCAGTAACACTTTGAATTTTTAGGTTTCACTCTTTTTTCTGTTATATAGATAGATGTGTTTGAAACTCTAAATCAAACACGGTTTGTGCTAGCTCCTTGAAACTTGACAAAATGAAGTAGTTCTAAGTTCTATCTCTATGGTTTGTTTCCTCTTGAAGTACCCCATGCAGAGACTGGCGAAAAACACTTTCGTTTGAAAGGGGTTGCCAAGCTTCCAAAAAACTACTAGTTTTCTGAAATCTCAGCAAACATTTTTTCACCAAATCTTGATGATACTTGGTGGTAATGATCAGTTCACTAATCCCACTTGGCTGCCCAACTTTCACTCTTCTAGGTTCAAGCGTTCGTTTCCAGTAACACTTTGAATTTTTAGGTTTCACTCTGTTTTCTGCCATATAGATAGATGTGTTTGAAACTCTAAATCAAACACGGTTTGTGCTAGCTCCTTGAAACTTGACGAAATGAAGTAGTTCTATGTTCCATCTCTATGGTTTGTTTCCTCTTGAAGTACACCATGCAGAGACTGGCGAAAAACACTTTCGTTTGAAAGAAGTGGCCAAGCTTCCAAAAAACTACTTGTTTGCTGAAATCTCAGCAAAAATTTTTTCACCAAATCTTAATGATACTTGGTGGTAATGATCAGTTCACTAATCCCACTTGGCTACCCAATTTTTTTTCTTCTAGTTTGAACCATTTGTTTCCAGTAACAGTTTGAATTTTTAGGTTTCACTCTGTTTTCTCCTACATAGATAGATGTGTTTGGAATTCTAAATCAAACACGGTTTGTGCTAGCTCCTTGAAACTTGACCAAATGAAGTAGTTCTATGTTCTATCTCTATGGTTTGTTTCCTCTAGAAGTACCCCATGCAGAGACTGGCACAAAACACTTTCGTTTGAAAGAAGTGGCCAAGCTTCCAAAAAACTACTAGTTTGCTGAAATCTCAGCAAATATTTTTTCACCAAATCTTAATGATACTTGGTGGTAATGATCAGTTCACTAAGCCCACTTGGCTGCCCAATTTTTACTCTTCAAGGTTCAAGCGTTCGTTTCCAGTAACACTTTGAATTTTTATTTTTCACTCTGCTTTCTGCTATATAGATAGATGTGTTTGAAACTCTAAATCAAACACGGTTTGTGGTAGCTCCTTGAAACTTGACGAAATGAAGTAGTTCTATGTTCGATGTCTATGGTTTGTTTCCTCTTGAAGTACACCATGCAGAAAAACACTTTCGTTTGAAAGAAGTGGCCAAGCTTCCAAAAAACTACTAGTTTGCTGAAATCTCAGCAAAACTTTTTTCACCAAATCTTAATGATACTTGGTGGTAATGATCAGTTCCCTAATCCCACTTGGGTACCCAATTTTTATTCTTCTAGGTTGAAGCATTCGTTTCCAGTAACAGTTTGAAGTTTTAGGTTTCACTCTGTTTTCTCCTACATAGATAGATGTGTTTGGAAATCTAAATCAAACACGGTTTGTGCTAGCTCCTTGAAACTTGACCAAATGAAGTAGTTCTAAGTTCTATCTCTAAGGTTTGTTTCCTCTTGAAGTACCCCATGCAGAGACTGGCGAAAAACACTTTCTTTTGAAAGGGGTTGCCAAGCTTCCAAAAAACTACTAGTTTGCTGAAATCTCAGCAAACATTTTTTCACCAAATCTTGATGATACTTGGTGGTAATGATCAGTTCACTAATCCCACTTGGCTGCCCAACTTTCACTCTTCTAGGTTCAAGCGTTCGTTTCCAGTAACAGTTTGAATTTTTAGGTTTCACTCTGTTTTCTGCTATATAGATAGATGTCTTTGAAACTCTAAATCAAACATGGTTTGTGCTAGCTCCGTGAAACTTGACAAAATGAAGTAGTTCTAAGTTCTATCTCTATGGTTTGTTTCCTCTTGAAGTACCCCATGCAGAGACTGATGAAAAACACTTTCGTTTGAAAGGGGTTGCCAAGCTTCCAAAAAACTACTAGTTTGCTGAAATCTCAGCAAACATTTTTTCACCAAATCTTGATGATACTTGGTGGTAATGATCAGTTCACTAATCCCACTTGGCTGCCCAACTTTCACTCTTCTAGGTTCAAGCGTTCGTTTCCAGTAACACTTTGAATTTTTAGGTTTCACTCTGTTTTCTGCTATATAGATAGATGTGTTTGAAACTCTAAATCAAACACGGTTTGTGCTAGCTCCGTGAAACTTGACAAAATGAAGTAGTTCTAAGTTCTATCTCTATGGTTTGTTTCCTCTTGAAGTACCCCATGCAGAGACTGGCGAAAAACACTTTCGTTTGAAAGGGGTTGCCAAGCTTCCAAAAAACTACTAGTTTGCTGAAATCTCAGCAAACATTTTTTCACCAAATCTTGATGATACTTGGTGGTAATGATCAGTTCACTAAGCCCACTTGGCTGCCCAATTTTTACTCTTCTAGGTTCCAGCGTTCGTTTCCAGTAACAGTTTGAATTTTTAGGTTTCACTCTGTTTTCTGCTATATAGATAGATGTGTTTGGAATTCTAAATCAAACACGGTTTGTGCTAGCTCTTTGAAACTTGACCAAATGAAGTAGTTCTAAGTTCTATCTCTATGGTTTGTTTCCTCTTGAAGTACCCCATGCAGAGACTGGAGAAAAACACTTTCGTTTGAAAGGGGTTGCCAAGCTTCCAAAAAACTACTAGTTTGCTGAAATCTCAGCAAATATTTTTTCACCAAAACTTGATGATACTTGGTGGTAATGATCAGCTCACTAATTTCACTTGGCTGCCCAACTTTCATTCTTCTAGGTTCAAGCGTTCGTTTCCAGTAACAGTTTGAATTTTTAGGTTTCACTCTGTTTTCTGCTATATAGATAGATGTGTTTGAAACTCTAAATCAAACACGGTTTGTGCTTGCTCCTTGAAACTTGACCAAATGAAGTAGTTCTAAGTTCTATCTCTATGGTTTGTTTCCTCTTGAAGTACCCCATGCAGAGACTGGCGAAAAACACTTTCGTTTGAAAGGGGTTGCCAAGCTTCCAAAAAACTACTAGTTTGCTGAAATCTCAGCAAACATTTTTTAACCAAATCTTGATGATACTTGGTGGTAATGATCAGTTCACTAATCCCACTTGGCTGCCCAACTTTCACTCTTCTAGGTTCAAGCGTTCGTTTCCAGTAACACTTTGAATTTTTAGGTTTCACTCTGTTTTCTGCTATATAGATAGATGTCTTTGAAACTCTAAATCAAACATGGTTTGTGCTAGCTCCTTGAAACTTGACGAAATGAAGTAGTTCTAAGTTCTATCTCTATGGTTTGTTTTCTCTTGAAGTACCCCATGCAGAGACTGGCGAAAAACACTTTCGTTTGAAAGGGGTTGCCAAGCTTCCAAAAAACTACTCGTTTGCTGAAATCTCAGCAAACATTTTTTCACCAAATCTTGATGATACTTGGTGGTAATGATCAGTTCACTAAGCCCACTTGGCTGCCCAATTTTCACTCTTCTAGGTTCAAGCGTTCGTTTCCAGTAACACTTTTAATTTTTAGGTTTCACTCTGTTTTCTGCTATATAGATAGATGTGTTTGAAACTCTAAATCAAACACGGTTTGTGCTAGCTCCGTGAAACTTGACAAAATGAAGTAGTTCTAAGTTCTATCTCTATGGTTTGTTTCCTCTTGAAGTACCCCATGCAGAGACTGGCGAAGAACACTTTCGTTTGAAAGGGGTTGCCAAGCTTCCAAAAAACTTCTCGTTTGCTGAAATCTCAGCAAACATTTTTTCACCAAATCTTGATGATACTTGGTGGTAATGATCAGTTCACTAAGCCCACTTGGCTGCCCAATTTTTACTCTTCTAGGTTCAAGCGTTCGTTTCCAGTAACACTTTGAAATTTTAGGTTTCACTCTGTTTTCTGCTATATAGATAGATGTCTTTGAAACTCTAAATCAAACACGGTTTGTGCTAGTTCCTTGAAACTTGACAAAATGAAGTAGTTGTAAGTTCTATCTCTATGGTTTGTTTCCTCTTGAAGTACCCCATGCAGAGACTGGCGAAAAACACTTTCGTTTGAAAGGGGTTGCCAAGCTTCCAAAAAACTACTAGTTTGCTGAAATCTCAGCAAACATTTTTTCACCAAATCTTGATGATACTTGGTGGTAATGATCAGTTCACTAATCCCACTTGGCTGCCCAATTTTTATTCTTCTAGGTTGAAGCATTCGTTTCCAGTAACAGTTTGAATTTTTAGGTTTCACTCTGTTTTTTCCTACATAGATAGCTGTGATTGGAATTCTAAATCAAACACGGTTTGTGCTAGCTCCTTGAAACTTGACCAAATGAAGTAGTTCTAAGTTCTATCTCTATGGTTTGTTTCCTCTTGAAGTACCCCATGCAGAGACTGGCGAAAAACACTTTCATTTGAAAGGGGTTGCCAAGCTTCCAAAAAACTACTAGTTTCCTGAAATCTCAGGAAACATTTTTTCACCAAATCTTGATGATACTTGGTGGTAATGATCAGTTCACTAAGCCCACTTGGCTGCCCAACTTTCACTCTTCTAGGTTCAAGCGTTCGTTTCCAGTAACAGTTTGTATTTTTAGGTTTCACTCTGTTTTCTGCTATATAGATAGATGTCTCGAAACTCTAAATCAAACACGGTTTGTGCTAGCTCCGTGAAACTTGACAAAATGAAGTAGTTCTAAGTTCTATCTCTATGGTTTGTTTCCTCTTGAAGTACCCCATGCAGAGACTGGCGAAAAACACTTTCGTTTGAAAGGGGGTGCCAAGCTTCCAAAAAACTACTAGTTTGCTGAAATCTCAGCAAACATTTTTTCACCAAATCTTGATGATACTTGGTGGTAATGATCAGTTCACTAATCCCACTTGGCTGCCCAACTTTCACTCTTCTAGGTTCAAGCGTTCGTTTCCAGTAACAGTTTGAATTTTTAGGTTTCACTCTGTTTTCTGTTATATAGATAGATGTGTTTGAAACTCTAAATCAAACACGGTTTGTGCTAGCTCCGTGAAACTTGACAAAATGAAGTAGTTCTAAGTTCTATCTCTATGGTTTGTTTCCTCTTGAAGTACCCCATGCAGAGACTGGCGAAGAACACTTTCGTTTGAAAGGGGTTGCCAAGCTTCCAAAAAACATCTCGTTTGCTGAAATCTCAGCAAACATTTTTTCACCAAATCTTGATGATACTTGGTGCTATTGATCAGTTCACTAAGCCCACTTGGCTGCCCAATTTTCACTGTTCTAGGTTCAAGCGTTCGTTTCCAGTAACACTTTGAATTTTTAGGTTTCACTCTGTTTTCTGCTATATAGATAGATGTGTTTGAAACTCTAAATCAAACACGGTTTGTGCTAGCTCCTTGAAACTTGACAAAATGAAGTAGTTCTAAGTTCTATCTCTATGGTTTGTTTCCTCTTGAATTACCCCATGCAGAGACTGGCGAAAAACACTTTCGTTTGAAAGGGGTTGCCAAGCTTCCAAAAAACTACTAGTTTGCTGAAATCTCAGCAAACATTTTTTCACCAAATCTTGATGATACTTGGTGGTAATGATCAGTTCACTAATCTCACTTGGCTGCCCAACTTTCACTCTTCTAGGTTCAAGCGTTCGTTTCCAGTAACAGTTTGAATTTTTAGGTTTCACTCTGTTTTCTGTTATATAGATAGATGTGTTTGAAACTCTAAATCAAACATGGTTTGTGCTAGCTCCGTGAAACTTGACAAAATGAAGTAGTTCTAAGTTCTATCTCTATGGTTTGTTTCCTCTTGACGTACCCCATGCAGAGACTGGCGAAGAACACTTTCGTTTGAAAGGGGTTGCCAAGCTTCCAAAAAACTACTAGTTTGCTGAAATCTCAGCAAACATTTTTTCACCAAATCTTGATGATACTTGGTGGTAATGATCAGTTCACTACGCCCACTTGGCTGCCCAATTTTCACTCTTCTAGGTTCAAGCGTTCGTTTCCAGTAACACTTTGAAATTTTAGGTTTCACTCTGTTTTCTGCTATATAGATAGATGTGTTTAAAACTCTAAATCAAACACGGTTTGTGCTAGCTCCGTGAAACTTGACAAAATGAAGTAGTTCTAAGTTCTATCTCTATGGTTTGTTTCCTCTTGAAGTACCCCATGCAGAGACTGGCGAAGAACACATTCATTTGAAAGGGGTTGCCAAGCTTCCAAAAAACTTCTCGTTTGCTGAAATCTCAGCAAACATTTTTTCACAAAATCTTGATGATACTTGGTGGTAATGATCAGTTCACTAAGCCCACTTGGCTGCCCAATTTTCACTCTTCTAGGTTCAAGCGTTCGTTTCCAGTAACAGTTTGAATTTTTAGGTTTCACTCTGTTTTCTGCTATATAGATAGATGTGTTTGAAACTCTAAATCAAACACGGTTTGTGCTTGCTCCGTGAAACATGACCAAATGAAGTAGTTCTAAGTTCTATCTCTATGGTTTGTTTCCTCTTGAAGTACCCCATGCAGAGACTGGCGAAGAACACTTTCGTTTGAAAGGGGTTGCCAAGCTTCGAAAAAACTACTAGTTTGCTGAAATCTCAGCAAACATTTTTTCAAAAAAATCTTGATGATACTTGGTGGTAATGATCAGTTCACTAATCCCACTTGGCTGCCCAACTATCACTCTTCTAGGTTCAAGCGTTCGTTTCCAGTAACACTTTGAATTTTTAGGTTTCACTCTTTTTTCTGTTATATAGATAGATGTGTTTGAAACTCTAAATCAAACACGGTTTGTGCTAGCTCCTTGAAACTTGACAAAATGAAGTAGTTCTAAGTTCTATCTCTATGGTTTGTTTCCTCTTGAAGTACCCCATGCAGAGACTGGCGAAAAACACTTTCGTTTGAAAGGGGTTGCCAAGCTTCCAAAAAACTACTAGTTTTCTGAAATCTCAGCAAACATTTTTTCACCAAATCTTGATGATACTTGGTGGTAATGATCAGTTCACTAATCCCACTTGGCTGCCCAACTTTCACTCTTCTAGGTTCAAGCGTTCGTTTCCAGTAACAGTTTGAATTTTTAGGTTTCACTCTGTTTTCTGCTATATAGATAGATGTGTTTGAAACTCTAAATCAAACACGGTTTGTGCTAGCCCCGTGAAACTTGACAAAATGAAGTAGTTCTAAGTTCTATCTCTATGGTTTGTTTCCTCTTGAAGTACCCCATGCAGAGACTGGCGAAGAACACTTTCGTTTGAAAGGGGTTGCCAAGCTTCCAAAAAACTACTAGTTTGCTGAAATCTCAGCAAACATTATTTCACCAAATCTTGATGATACTTGGTGGTAATGATCAGTTCACTAATCCCACTTGGCTGCCCAATTTTTACTTTTCTAGGTTCAAGCGTTCGTTTCCAGTAACACTTTGAATTTTTAGGTTTCACTCTGTTTTCTGCCATATAGATAGATGTGTTTGAAACTCTAAATCAAACACGGTTTGTGCTAGCTCCTTGAAACTTGACGAAATGAAGTAGTTCTATGTTCCATCTCTATGGTTTGTTTCCTCTTGAAGTACACCATGCAGAGACTGGCGAAAACACTTTCGTTTGAAAGAAGTGGCCAAGCTTCCAAAAAACTACTTGTTTGCTGAAATCTCAGCAAAAATTTTTTCACCAAATCTTAATGATACTTGGTGGTAATGATCAGTTCACTAATCCCACTTGGCTACCCAATTTTTTTTCTTCTAGTTTGAACCATTTGTTTCCAGTAACAGTTTGAATTTTTAGGTTTCACTCTGTTTTCTCCTACATAGATAGATGTGTTTGGAATTCTAAATCAAACACGGTTTGTGCTAGCTCCTTGAAACTTGACCAAATGAAGTAGTTCTATGTTCTATCTCTATGGTTTGTTTCCTCTAGAAGTACCCCATGCAGAGACTGGCACAAAACACTTTCGTTTGAAAGAAGTGGCCAAGCTTCCAAAAAACTACTAGTTTGCTGAAATCTCAGCAAATATTTTTTCACCAAATCTTAATGATACTTGGTGGTAATGATCAGTTCACTAAGCCCACTTGGCTGCCCAATTTTTACTCTTCAAGGTTCAAGCGTTCGTTTCCAGTAACACTTTGAATTTTTATTTTTCACTCTGCTTTCTGCTATATAGATAGATGTGTTTGAAACTCTAAATCAAACACGGTTTGTGGTAGCTCCTTGAAACTTGACGAAATGAAGTAGTTCTATGTTCGATGTCTATGGTTTGTTTCCTCTTGAAGTACACCATGCAGAAAAACACTTTCGTTTGAAAGAAGTGGCCAAGCTTCCAAAAAACTACTAGTTTGCTGAAATCTCAGCAAAACTTTTTTCACCAAATCTTAATGATACTTGGTGGTAATGATCAGTTCCCTAATCCCACTTGGGTACCCAATTTTTATTCTTCTAGGTTGAAGCATTCGTTTCCAGTAACAGTTTGAAGTTTTAGGTTTCACTCTGTTTTCTCCTACATAGATAGATGTGTTTGGAAATCTAAATCAAACACGGTTTGTGCTAGCTCCTTGAAACTTGACCAAATGAAGTAGTTCTAAGTTCTATCTCTAAGGTTTGTTTCCTCTTGAAGTACCCCATGCAGAGACTGGCGAAAAACACTTTCTTTTGAAAGGGGTTGCCAAGCTTCCAAAAAACTACTAGTTTGCTGAAATCTCAGCAAACATTTTTTCACCAAATCTTGATGATACTTGGTGGTAATGATCAGTTCACTAATCCCACTTGGCTGCCCAACTTTCACTCTTCTAGGTTCAAGCGTTCGTTTCCAGTAACAGTTTGAATTTTTAGGTTTCACTCTGTTTTCTGCTATATAGATAGATGTCTTTGAAACTCTAAATCAAACATGGTTTGTGCTAGCTCCGTGAAACTTGACAAAATGAAGTAGTTCTAAGTTCTATCTCTATGGTTTGTTTCCTCTTGAAGTACCCCATGCAGAGACTGATGAAAAACACTTTCGTTTGAAAGGGGTTGCCAAACTTCCAAAAAACTACTAGTTTGCTGAAATCTCAGCAAACATTTTTTCACCAAATCTTGATGATACTTGGTGGTAATGATCAGTTCACTAATCCCACTTGGCTGCCCAACTTTCACTCTTCTAGGTTCAAGCGTTCGTTTCCAGTAACACTTTGAATTTTTAGGTTTCACTCTGTTTTCTGCTATATAGATAGATGTGTTTGAAACTCTAAATCAAACACGGTTTGTGCTAGCTCCGTGAAACTTGACAAAATTAAGTAGTTCTAAGTTCTATATCTATGGTTTGTTTCCTCTTGAAGTACCCCATGCAGAGACTGGCGAAGAACACTTTCGTTTGAAAGGGGTTGCCAAGCTTCCAAAAAACTTCTCGTTTGCTGAAATCTCAGCAAACAGTTTTTCACCAAATCTTGATGATACTTGGTGGTAATGATCAGTTCACTAAGCCCACTTGGCTGCCCAATTTTTACTCTTCTAGGTTCAAGCGTTCGTTTCCAGTAACACTTTGAAATTTTAGGTTTCACTCTGTTTTCTGCTATATAGATAGATGTCTTTGAAACTCTAAATCAAACACGGTTTGTGCTAGCTCCTTGAAACTTGACAAAATGAAGTAGTTGTAAGTTCTATCTCTATGGTTTGTTTCCTCTTGAAGTACCCCATGCAGAGACTGGCGAAAAACACTTTCGTTTGAAAGGGGTTGCCAAGCTTCCAAAAAACTACTAGTTTGCTGAAATCTCAGCAAACATTTTTTCACCAAATCTTGATGATACTTGGTGGTAATGATCAGTTCACTAATCCCACTTGGCTGCCCAACTTTCACTCTTCTAGGTTCAAGCGTTCGTTTCCAGTAACAGTTTGAATTTTTAGGTTTCACTCTGTTTTCTGTTATATAGATAGATGCGTTTGAAACTCTAAATCAAACACGGTTTGTGCTAGCTCCGTGAAACTTGACAAAATGAAGTAGTTCTAAGTTCTATCTCTATGGTTTGTTTCCTCTTGAAGTACCCCATGCAGAGACTGGCGAAGAACACTTTCGTTTGAAAGGGGTTGCCAAGCTTCCAAAAAACTACTAGTTTGCTGAAATCTCAGCAAACATTTTTTCACCAAATCTTGATGATACTTGGTGGTAATGATCAGTTCACTAAGCCCACTTGGCTGCCCAACTTTCACTCTTCTAGGTTCAAGCGTTCGTTTCCGGTAACACTTTGAATTTTTAGGTTTCACTCTGTTTTCTGCTATATAGATAGATGTGTTTGAAACTCTAAATCAAACACGGTTTGTGCTAGCTCCTTGAAACTTGAGCAAATGAAGTAGTTCTAAGTTCTATCTCTATGGTTTGTTTCCTCTTGAAGTACCCCATGCAGAGACTGGCGAAAAACACTTTCGTTTGAAAGGGGTTGAAAAGCTTCCAAAAAACTACTAGTTTGCTGAAATCTCAGCAAACATTTTTTCACCAAATCTTGATGATACTTGGTGGTAATGATCAGTTCACTAAGCCCACTTGGCTGCCCAACTTTCACTCTTCTAGGTTCAAGCGTTCGTTTCCAGTAACAGTGTGAATTTTTAGGTTTCACTCTGTTTTCTGCTATATAGATAGATGTGTTTGAAACTCTAAATCAAACACGGTTTGTGCTTGCTCCGTGAAACTTGACAAAATGAAGTAGTTCTAAGTTCTATCTCTATGGTTTGTTTCCTCTTGAAGTACCCCATGCAGAGACTGGCGAAAAACACTTTCGTTTGAAAGGGGTTGCCAAGCTTCCAAAAAACTACTAGTTTGCTGAAATCTCAGCAAACATTTTTTCACCAAATCTTGATGATACTTGGTGGTAATGATCAGTTCAATAATCCCACTTGGCTGTCCAACTTTCACTCTTCTAGGTTCAAGCGTTCGTTTCCAGTAACACTTTGAATTTTTAGGTTTCACTCTGTTTTCTGCTATATAGATAGATGTGTTTGAAACTCTAAATCAAACACGGTTTGTGCTAGCTTTCTGAAACTTGACAAAATGAAGTAGTTCTAAGTTATATCTCTATGGTTTGTTTCCTCTTGAAGTACCCCATGCAGAGACTGGCGAAGAACACTTTCGTTTGAAAGGGGTTGCCAAGCTTCCAAAAAACTTCTCGTTTGCTGAAATCTCAGCAAACATTTTTTCACCAAATCTTGATGATACTTGGTGGTAATGATCAGTTCACTAAGCCCACTTGGCTGCCCAATTTTTACTCTTCTAGGTTCAAGCGTTCGTTTCCAGTAACACTTTGAAATTTTAGGTTTCACTCTGTTTTCTGCCATATAGATAGATGTGTTTGAAACTCTAAATCAAACACGGTTTGTGCTAGCTCCTTGAAACTTGACGAAATGAAGTAGTTCTATGTTCCATCTCTATGGTTTGTTTCCTCTTGAAGTACACCATGCAGAGACTGGCGAAAAACACTTTCGTTTGAAAGAAGTGGCCAAGCTTCCAAAAAACTACTTGTTTGCTGAAATCTCAGCAAAAATTTTTTCACCAAATCTTAATGATACTTGGTGGTAATGATCAGTTCACTAATCCCACTTGGCTACCCAATTTTTTTTCTTCTAGTTTGAACCATTTGTTTCCAGTAACAGTTTGAATTTTTAGGTTTCACTCTGTTTTCTCCTACATAGATAGATGTGTTTGGAATTCTAAATCAAACACGGTTTGTGCTAGCTCCTTGAAACTTGACCAAATGAAGTAGTTCTATGTTCTATCTCTATGGTTTGTTTCCTCTAGAAGTACCCCATGCAGAGACTGGCACAAAACACTTTCGTTTGAAAGAAGTGGCCAAGCTTCCAAAAAACTACTAGTTTGCTGAAATCTCAGCAAATATTTTTTCACCAAATCTTAATGATACTTGGTGGTAATGATCAGTTCACTAAGCCCACTTGGCTGCCCAATTTTTACTCTTCAAGGTTCAAGCGTTCGTTTCCAGTAACACTTTGAATTTTTATTTTTCACTCTGCTTTCTGCTATATAGATAGATGTGTTTGAAACTCTAAATCAAACACGGTTTGTGGTAGCTCCTTGAAACTTGACGAAATGAAGTAGTTCTATGTTCGATGTCTATGGTTTGTTTCCTCTTGAAGTACACCATGCAGAAAAACACTTTCGTTTGAAAGAAGTGGCCAAGCTTCCAAAAAACTACTAGTTTGCTGAAATCTCAGCAAAACTTCTTTCACCAAATCTTAATGATACTTGGTGGTAATGATCAGTTCCCTAATCCCACTTGGGTACCCAATTTTTATTCTTCTAGGTTGAAGCATTCGTTTCCAGTAACAGTTTGAAGTTTTAGGTTTCACTCTGTTTTCTCCTACATAGATAGATGTGTTTGGAAATCTAAATCAAACACGGTTTGTGCTAGCTCCTTGAAACTTGACCAAATGAAGTAGTTCTAAGTTCTATCTCTAAGGTTTGTTTCCTCTTGAAGTACCCCATGCAGAGACTGGCGAAAAACACTTTCTTTTGAAAGGGGTTGCCAAGCTTCCAAAAAACTACTAGTTTGCTGAAATCTCAGCAAACATTTTTTCACCAAATCTTGATGATACTTGGTGGTAATGATCAGTTCACTAATCCCACTTGGCTGCCCAACTTTCACTCTTCTAGGTTCAAGCGTTCGTTTCCAGTAACAGTTTGAATTTTTAGGTTTCACTCTGTTTTCTGCTATATAGATAGATGTCTTTGAAACTCTAAATCAAACATGGTTTGTGCTAGCTCCGTGAAACTTGACAAAATGAAGTAGTTCTAAGTTCTATCTCTATGGTTTGTTTCCTCTTGAAGTACCCCATGCAGAGACTGATGAAAAACACTTTCGTTTGAAAGGGGTTGCCAAGCTTCCAAAAAACTACTAGTTTGCTGAAATCTCAGCAAACATTTTTTCACCAAATCTTGATGATACTTGGTGGTAATGATCAGTTCACTAATCCCACTTGGCTGCCCAACTTTCACTCTTCTAGGTTCAAGCGTTCGTTTCCAGTAACACTTTGAATTTTTAGGTTTCACTCTGTTTTCTGCTATATAGATAGATGTGTTTGAAACTCTAAATCAAACACGGTTTGTGCTAGCTCCGTGAAACTTGACAAAATTAAGTAGTTCTAAGTTCTATATCTATGGTTTGTTTCCTCTTGAAGTACCCCATGCAGAGACTGGCGAAGAACACTTTCGTTTGAAAGGGGTTGCCAAGCTTCCAAAAAATTTCTCGTTTGCTGAAATCTCAGCAAACAGTTTTTCACCAAATCTTGATGATACTTGGTGGTAATGATCAGTTCACTAAGCCCACTTGGCTGCCCAATTTTTACTCTTCTAGGTTCAAGCGTTCGTTTCCAGTAACACTTTGAAATTTTAGGTTTCACTCTGTTTTCTGCTATATAGATAGATGTCTTTGAAACTCTAAATCAAACACGGTTTGTGCTAGCTCCTTGAAACTTGACAAAATGAAGTAGTTGTAAGTTCTATCTCTATGGTTTGTTTCCTCTTGAAGTACCCCATGCAGAGACTGGCGAAAAACACTTTCGTTTGAAAGGGGTTGCCAAGCTTCCAAAAAACTACTAGTTTGCTGAAATCTCAGCAAACATTTTTTCACCAAATCTTGATGATACTTGGTGGTAATGATCAGTTCACTAATCCCACTTGGCTGCCCAACTTTCACTCTTCTAGGTTCAAGCGTTCGTTTCCAGTAACAGTTTGAATTTTTAGGTTTCACTCTGTTTTCTGTTATATAGATAGATGCGTTTGAAACTCTAAATCAAACACGGTTTGTGCTAGCTCCGTGAAACTTGACAAAATGAAGTAGTTCTAAGTTCTATCTCTATGGTTTGTTTCCTCTTGAAGTACCCCATGCAGAGACTGGCGAAGAACACTTTCGTTTGAAAGGGGTTGCCAAGCTTCCAAAAAACTACTAGTTTGCTGAAATCTCAGCAAACATTTTTTCACCAAATCTTGATGATACTTGGTGGTAATGATCAGTTCACTAAGCCCACTTGGCTGCCCAACTTTCACTCTTCTAGGTTCAAGCGTTCGTTTCCGGTAACACTTTGAATTTTTAGGTTTCACTCTGTTTTCTGCTATATAGATAGATGTGTTTGAAACTCTAAATCAAACACGGTTTGTGCTAGCTCCTTGAAACTTGAGCAAATGAAGTAGTTCTAAGTTCTATCTCTATGGTTTGTTTCCTCTTGAAGTACCCCATGCAGAGACTGGCGAAAAACACTTTCGTTTGAAAGGGGTTGAAAAGCTTCCAAAAAACTACTAGTTTGCTGAAATCTCAGCAAACATTTTTTCACCAAATCTTGATGATACTTGGTGGTAATGATCAGTTCACTAAGCCCACTTGGCTGCCCAACTTTCACTCTTCTAGGTTCAAGCGTTCGTTTCCAGTAACAGTGTGAATTTTTAGGTTTCACTCTGTTTTCTGCTATATAGATAGATGTGTTTGAAACTCTAAATCAAACACGGTTTGTGCTTGCTCCGTGAAACTTGACAAAATGAAGTAGTTCTAAGTTCTATCTCTATGGTTTGTTTCCTCTTGAAGTACCCCATGCAGAGACTGGCGAAAAACACTTTCGTTTGAAAGGGGTTGCCAAGCTTCCAAAAAACTACTAGTTTGCTGAAATCTCAGCAAACATTTTTTCACCAAATCTTGATGATACTTGGTGGTAATGATCAGTTCAATAATCCCACTTGGCTGTCCAACTTTCACTCTTCTAGGTTCAAGCGTTCGTTTCCAGTAACACTTTGAATTTTTAGGTTTCACTCTGTTTTCTGCTATATAGATAGATGTGTTTGAAACTCTAAATCAAACACGGTTTGTGCTAGCTTTCTGAAACTTGACAAAATGAAGTAGTTCTAAGTTATATCTCTATGGTTTGTTTCCTCTTGAAGTACCCCATGCAGAGACTGGCGAAGAACACTTTCGTTTGAAAGGGGTTGCCAAGCTTCCAAAAAACTTCTCGTTTGCTGAAATCTCAGCAAACATTTTTTCACCAAATCTTGATGATACTTGGTGGTAATGATCAGTTCACTAAGCCCACTTGGCTGCCCAATTTTTACTCTTCTAGGTTCAAGCGTTCGTTTCCAGTAACACTTTGAAATTTTAGGTTTCACTCTGTTTTCTGCTATATAGATAGATGTCTTTGAAACTCTAAATCAAACACGGTTTGTGCTAGCTCCTTGAAACTTGACAAAATGAAGTAGTTGTAAGTTCTATCTCTATGGTTTGTTTCCTCTTGAAGTACCCCATGCAGAGACTGGCGAAAAACACTTTCGTTTGAAAGGGGTTGCCAAGCTTCCAAAAAACTACTAGTTTGCTGAAATCTCAGCAAATATTTTTTCACCAAATCTTGATGATACTTGGTGGTAATGATCAGTTCACTAATCCCACTTGGCTGCCCAATTTTTATTCTTCTAGGTTGAAGCATTCGTTTCCAGTAACAGTTTGAATTTTTAGGTTTCACTCTGTTTTCTGCTATATAGATAGATGTGTTTGAAACTCTAAATCAAACACGGTTTGTGCTACCTCCGTGAAACTTGACAAAATGAAGTAGTTCTAAGTTCTATCTCTATGGTTTGTTTCCTCTTGAAGTACCCCATGCAGAGACTGGCGAAGAACACTTTCGTTTGAAAGGGGTTGCCAAGCTTCCAAAAAACTACTAGTTTGCTGAAATCTCAGCAAACATTTTTTCACCAAATCTTGATGATACTTGGTGGTAATGATCAGTTCACTAAGCCCACTTGGCTGCCCAATTTTCACTCTTCTAGGTTCAAGCGTTCGTTTCCAGTAACACTTTGAATTTTTCGGTTTCACTCTGTTTTCTGCTATATAGATAGATGTGTTTGAAACTCTAAATCAAACACGGTTTGTGCTAGCTCCTTGAAACTTGAGCAAATGAAGTAGTTCTAAGTTCTATCTCTATGGTTTGTTTCCTCTTGAAGTACCCCATGCAGAGACTGGCGAAAAACACTTTCGTTTGAAAGGGGTTGCCAAGCTTCCAAAAAACTACTCGTTTGCTGAAATCTTAGCAAACATTTTTTCACCAAATCTTGATGATACTTGGTGGTAATGATCAGTTCACTAATCCCACTTGGCTGCCCAACTTTCACTCTTCTAGGTTCAAGCGTTCGTTTCCAGTAACAGTGTGAATTTTTAGATTTCACTCTGTTTTCTGCTATATAGATAGATGTGTTTGAAACTCTAAATCAAACACGGTTTGTGCTTGCTCCGTGAAACTTGACAAAATGAAGTAGTTCTAAGTTCTATCTCTATGGTTTGTTTCCTCTTGAAGTACCCCATGCAGAGACTGGCGAAGAACACTTTCGTTTGAAAGGGGTTGCCAAGCTTCCAAAAAACTACTAGTTTGCTGAAATCTCAGCAAATATTTTTTCACCAAATCTTGATGATACTTGGTGGTAATGATCAGTTCAATAATCCCACTTGGCTGCCCAACTTTCACTCTTCTAGGTTCAAGCGTTCGTTTCCAGTAACACTTTGAATTTTTAGGTTTCACTCTGTTTTCTGCTATATAGATAGATGTGTTTGAAACTCTAAATCAAACACGGTTTGTGCTAGCTCCCTGAAACTTGACAAAATGAAGTAGTTCTAAGTTATATCTCTATGGTTTGTTTCCTCTTGAAGTACCCCATGCAGAGACTGGCGAAGAACACTTTCATTTGAAAGGGGTTGCCAAGCTTCCAAAAAACTTCTCGTTTGCTGAAATCTCAGCAAACATTTTTTCACCAAATCTTGATGATACTTGGTGGTAATGATCAGTTCACTAAGCCCACTTGGCTGCCCAATTTTTACTCTTCTAGGTTCAAGCGTTCGTTTCCAGTAACACTTTGAAATTTTAGGTTTCACTCTGTTTTCTGCTATATAGATAGATGTCTTTGAAACTCTAAATCAAACACGGTTTGTGCTAGCTCCTTGAAACTTGACAAAATGAAGTAGTTGTAAGTTCTATCTCTATGGTTTGTTTCCTCTTGAAGTACCCCATGCAGAGACTGGCGAAAAACACTTTCGTTTGAAAGGGGTTGCCAAGCTTCCAAAAAACTACTAGTTTGCTGAAATCTCAGCAAACATTTTTTCACCAAATCTTGATGATACTTGGTGGTAATGATCAGTTCACTAATCCCACTTGGCTGCCCAATTTTTATTCTTCTAGGTTGAAGCATTCGTTTCCAGTAACAGTTTGAATTTTTAGGTTTCACTCTGTTTTCTGCTATATAGATAGATGTGTTTGAAACTCTAAATCAAACACGGTTTGTGCTACCTCCGTGAAACTTGACAAAATGAAGTAGTTCTAAGTTCTATCTGTATGGTTTGTTTCCTCTTGAAGTACCCCATGCAGAGACTGGCGAAGAACACTTTCGTTTGAAAGGGGTTGCCAAGCTTCCAAAAAACTAATAGTTTGCTGAAATCTCAGCAAACATTTTTTCACCAAATCTTGATGATACTTGGTGGTAATGATCAGTTCACTAAGCCCACTTGGCTGCCCAATTTTCACTCTTCTAGGTTCAAGCGTTCGTTTCCAGTAACACTTTGAATTTTTAGGTTTCACTCTGTTTTCTGCTATATAGATAGATGTGTTTGAAACTCTAAATCAAACACGGTTTGTGCTAGCTCCTTGAAACTTGAGCAAATGAAGTAGTTCTAAGTTCTATCTCTATGGTTTGTTTCCTCTTGAAGTACCCCATGCAGAGACTGGCGAAAAACACTTTCGTTTGAAAGGGGTTGCCAAGCTTCCAAAAAACTACTCGTTTGCTGAAATCTCAGCAAACATTTTTTCACCAAATCTTGATGATACTTGGTGGTAATGATCAGTTCACTAATCCCACTTGGCTGCCCAACTTTCACTCTTCTAGGTTCAAGCGTTCGTTTCCAGTAACAGTTTGAATTTTTAGGTTTCACTCTGTTTTCTGTTATATAGATAGATGCGTTTGAAACTCTAAATCAAACACGGTTTGTGCTAGCTCCGTGAAACTTGACAAAATGAAGTAGTTCTAAGTTCTATCTCTATGGTTTGTTTCCTCTTGAAGTACCCCATGCAGAGACTGGCGAAGAACACTTTCGTTTGAAAGGGGTTGCCAAGCTTCCAAAAAACTACTAGTTTGCTGAAATCTCAGCAAACATTTTTTCACCAAATCTTGATGATACTTGGTGGTAATGATCAGTTCACTAAGCCCACTTGGCTGCCCAATTTTCACTCTTCTAGGTTCAAGCGTTCGTTTCCAGTAACACTTTGAATTTTTCGGTTTCACTCTGTTTTCTGCTATATAGATAGATGTGTTTGAAACTCTAAATCAAACACGGTTTGTGCTAGCTCCTTGAAACTTGAGCAAATGAAGTAGTTCTAAGTTCTATCTCTATGGTTTGTTTCCTCTTGAAGTACCCCATGCAGAGACTGGCGAAAAACACTTTCGTTTGAAAGGGGTTGCCAAGCTTCCAAAAAACTACTCGTTTGCTGAAATCTTAGCAAACATTTTTTCACCAAATCTTGATGATACTTGGTGGTAATGATCAGTTCACTAATCCCACTTGGCTGCCCAACTTTCACTCTTCTAGGTTCAAGCGTTCGTTTCCAGTAACACTTTGAATTTTTAGGTTTCACTCTGTTTTCTGCTATATAGATAGATGTGTTTGAAACTCTAAATCAAACACGGTTTGTGCTAGCTCCGTGAAACTTGACAAAATGAAGTAGTTCTAAGTTCTATCTCTATGGTTTGTTTCCTCTTGAAGTACCCCATGCAGAGACTGGCGAAGAACACTTTCGTTTGAAAGGGGTTGCCAAGCTTCCAAAAAACTTCTCGTTTGCTGAAATCTCAGCAAACATTTTTTCACCAAATCTTGATGATACTTGGTGGTAATGATCAGTTCACTAAGCCCACTTGGCTGCCCAATTTTTACTCTTCTAGGTTCAAGCGTTCGTTTCCAGTAACACTTTGAAATTTTAGGTTTCACTCTGTTTTCTGCTATATAGATAGATGTCTTTGAAACTCTAAATCAAACACGGTTTGTGCTAGCTCCTTGAAACTTGACAAAATGAAGTAGTTGTAAGTTCTATCTCTATGGTTTGTTTCCTCTTGAAGTACCCCATGCAGAGACTGGCGAAAAACACTTTCGTTTGAAAGGGGTTGCCAAGCTTCCAAAAAACTACTAGTTTGCTGAAAATCTCAGCAAACATTTTTTCACCAAATCTTGATGATACTTGGTGGTAATGATCAGTTCACTAATCCCACTTGGCTGCCCAATTTTTATTCTTCTAGTTTGAAGCATTCGTTTCCAGTAACAGTTTGAATTTTTAGGTTTCACTCTGTTTTCTGCTATATAGATAGATGTGTTTGAAACTCTAAATCAAACACGGTTTGTGCTACCTCCGTGAAACTTGACAAAATGAAGTAGTTCTAAGTTCTATCTGTATGGTTTGTTTCCTCTTGAAGTACCCCATGCAGAGACTGGCGAAGAACACTTTCGTTTGAAAGGGGTTGCCAAGCTTCCAAAAAACTACTAGTTTGCTGAAATCTCAGCAAACATTTTTTCACCAAATCTTGATGATACTTGGTGGTAATGATCAGTTCACTAAGCCCACTTGGCTGCCCAATTTTCACTCTTCTAGGTTCAAGCGTTCGTTTCCAGTAACACTTTGAATTTTTAGGTTTCACTCTGTTTTCTGCTATATAGATAGATGTGTTTGAAACTCTAAATCAAACACGGTTTGTGCTAGCTCCTTGAAACTTGAGCAAATGAAGTAGTTCTAAGTTCTATCTCTATGGTTTGTTTCCTCTTGAAGTACCCCATGCAGAGACTGGCGAAAAACACTTTCGTTTGAAAGGGGTTGCCAAGCTTCCAAAAAACTACTCGTTTGCTGAAATCTCAGCAAACATTTTTTCACCAAATCTTGATGATACTTGGTGGTAATGATCAGTTCACTAATCCCACTTGGCTGCCCAACTTTCACTCTTCTAGGTTCAAGCGTTCGTTTCCAGTAACAGTTTGAATTTTTAGGTTTCACTCTGTTTTCTGTTATATAGATAGATGCGTTTGAAACTCTAAATCAAACACGGTTTGTGCTAGCTCCGTGAAACTTGACAAAATGAAGTAGTTCTAAGTTCTATCTCTATGGTTTGTTTCCTCTTGAAGTACCCCATGCAGAGACTGGCGAAGAACACTTTCGTTTGAAAGGGGTTGCCAAGCTTCCAAAAAACTTCTCGTTTGCTGAAATCTCAGCAAATATTTTTTCACCAAATCTTGATGATACTTGGTGGTAATGATCAGTTCACTAAGCCCACTTGGCTGCCCAATTTTTACTCTTCTAGGTTCAAGCGTTCGTTTCCAGTAACACTTTGAAATTTTAGGTTTCACTCTGTTTTCTGCTATATAGATAGATGTCTTTGAAACTCTAAATCAAACACGGTTTGTGCTAGCTCCTTGAAACTTGACAAAATGAAGTAGTTGTAAGTTCTATCTCTATGGTTTGTTTCCTCTTGAAGTACCCCATGCAGAGACTGGCGAAAAACACTTTTCGTTTGAAAGGGGTTGCCAAGCTTCCAAAAAACTACTAGTTTGCTGAAATCTCAGCAAACATTTTTTCACCAAATCTTGATGATACTTGGTGGTAATGATCAGTTCACTAATCCCACTTGGCTGCCCAACTTTCACTCTTCTAGGTTCAAGCGTTCGTTTCCAGTAACAGTTTGAATTTTTAGGTTTCACTCTGTTTTCTGTTATATAGATAGATGCGTTTGAAACTCTAAATCAAACACGGTTTGTGCTAGCTCCGTGAAACTTGACAAAATGAAGTAGTTCTAAGTTCTATCTCTATGGTTTGTTTCCTCTTGAAGTACCCCATGCAGAGACTGGCGAAGAACACTTTCGTTTGAAAGGGGTTGCCAAGCTTCCAAAAAAACTACTAGTTTTGCTGAAATCTCAGCAAACATTTTTTCACCAAATCTTGATGATACTTGGTGGTAATGATCAGTTCACTAAGCCCACTTGGCTGCCCAACTTTCACTCTTCTAGGTTCAAGCGTTCGTTTCCAGTAACACTTTGAATTTTTAGGTTTCACTCTGTTTTCTGCTATATAGATAGATGTGTTTGAAACTCTAAATCAAACACGGTTTGTGCTAGCTCCTTGAAACTTGAGCAAATGAAGTAGTTCTAAGTTCTATCTCTATGGTTTGTTTCCTCTTGAAGTACCCCATGCAGAGACTGGCGAAAAACACTTTCGTTTGAAAGGGGTTGCCAAGCTTCCAAAAAACTACTAGTTTGCTGAAATCTCAGCAAACATTTTTTCACCAAATCTTGATGATACTTGGTGGTAATGATCAGTTCACTAAGCCCACTTGGCTGCCCAACTTTCACTCTTCTAGGTTCAAGCGTTTGTTTCCAGTAACAGTGTGAATTTTTAGGTTTCACTCTGTTTTCTGCTATATAGATAGATGTGTTTTGAAACTCTAAATCAAACACGGTTTGTGCTTGCTCCGTGAAACTTGACAAAATGAAGTAGTTCTAAGTTCTATCTCTATGGTTTGTTTCCTCTTGAAGTACCCCCATGCAGAGACTGGCGAAGAACACTTTCATTTGAAAGGGGTTGCCAAGCTTCCAAAAAACTACTAGTTTGCTGAAATCTCAGCAAACATTATTTCAGCAAATCTTGATGATACTTGGTGGTAATGATCAGTTCAATAATCCCACTTGGCTGTCCAACTTTCACTCTTCTAGGTTCAAGCGTTCGTTTCCAGTAACACTTTGAATTTTTAGGTTTCACTCTGTTTTCTGCTATATAGATAGATGTGTTTGAAACTCTAAATCAAACACGGTTTGTGCTAGCTCCCTGAAACTTGACAAAATGAAGTAGTTCTAAGTTCTATCTCTATGGTTTGTTTCCTCTTGAAGTACCCCATGCAGAGACTGGCGAAGAACACTTTCGTTTGAAAGGGGTTGCCAAGCTTCCAAAAAACTTCTCGTTTGCTGAAATCTCAGCAAACATTTTTTTCACCAAATCTTGATGATACTTGGTGGTAATGATCAGTTCACTAAGCCCACTTGGCTGCCCAATTTTTACTCTTCTAGGTTCAAGCGTTCGTTTCCAGTAACACTTTGAAATTTTAGGTTTCACTCTGTTTTCTGCTATATAGATAGATGTCTTTGAAACTCTAAATCAAACACGGTTTGTGCTAGCTCCTTGAAACTTGACAAAATGAAGTAGTTGTAAGTTCTATCTCTATGGTTTGTTTCCTCTTGAAGTACCCCATGCAGAGACTGGCGAAAAACACTTTCGTTTGAAAGGGGTTGCCAAGCTTCCAAAAAACTACTAGTTTGCTGAAATCTCAGCAAACATTTTTTCACCAAATCTTGATGATACTTGGTGGTAATGATCAGTTCACTAATCCCACTTGGCTGCCCAACTTTCACTCTTCTAGGTTCAAGCGTTCGTTTCCAGTAACAGTTTGAATTTTTAGGTTTCACTCTGTTTTCTGTTATATAGATAGATGCGTTTGAAACTCTAAATCAAACACGGTTTGTGCTAGCTCCGTGAAACTTGACAAAATGAAGTAGTTCTAAGTTCTATCTCTATGGTTTGTTTCCTCTTGAAGTACCCCATGCAGAGACTGGCGAAGAACACTTTCGTTTGAAAGGGGTTGCCAAGCTTCCAAAAAACTACTAGTTTGCTGAAATCTCAGCAAACATTTTTTCACCAAATCTTGATGATACTTGGTGGTAATGATCAGTTCACTAAGCCCACTTGGCTGCCCAACTTTCACTCTTCTAGGTTCAAGCGTTCGTTTCCAGTAACACTTTGAATTTTTAGGTTTCACTCTGTTTTCTGCTATATAGATAGATGTGTTTGAAACTCTAAATCAAACACGGTTTGTGCTAGCTCCTTGAAACTTGACCAAATGAAGTAGTTCTAAGTTCTATCTCTATGGTTTGTTTCCTCTTGAAGTACCCCATGCAGAGACTGGCGAAAAACACTTTCGTTTGAAAGGGGTTGCCAAGCTTCCAAAAAACTACTAGTTTGCTGAAATCTCAGCAAACATTTTTTCACCAAATCTTGATGATACTTGGTGTAATGATCAGTTCACTAAGCCCACTTGGCTGCCCAACTTTCACTCTTCTAGGTTCAAGCGTTTGTTTCCAGTAACAGTGTGAATTTTTAGGTTTCACTCTGTTTTCTGCTATATAGATAGATGTGTTTGAAACTCTAAATCAAACACGGTTTGTGCTTGCTCCGTGAAACTTGACAAAATGAAGTAGTTCTAAGTTCTATCTCTATGGTTTGTTTCCTCTTGAAGTACCCCATGCAGAGACTGGCGAAGAACACTTTCATTTGAAAGGGGTTGCCAAGCTTCCAAAAAACTACTAGTTTGCTGAAATCTCAGCAAACATTATTTCAGCAAATCTTGATGATACTTGGTGGTAATGATCAGTTCAATAATCCCACTTGGCTGTCCAACTTTCACTCTTCTAGGTTCAAGCGTTCGTTTCCAGTAACACTTTGAATTTTTAGGTTTCACTCTGTTTTCTGCTATATAGATAGATGTGTTTGAAACTCTAAATCAAACACGGTTTGTGCTAGCTCCCTGAAACTTGACAAAATGAAGTAGTTCTAAGTTATATCTCTATGGTTTGTTTCCTCTTGAAGTACCCCATGCAGAGACTGGCGAAGAACACTTTCGTTTGAAAGGGGTTGCCAAGCTTCCAAAAAACTTCTCGTTTGCTGAAATCTCAGCAAACATTTTTTCACCAAATCTTGATGATACTTGGTGGTAATGATCAGTTCACTAAGCCCACTTGGCTGCCCAATTTTTACTCTTCTAGGTTCAAGCGTTCGTTTCCAGTAACACTTTGAAATTTTAGGTTTCACTCTGTTTTCTGCTATATAGATAGATGTCTTTGAAACTCTAAATCAAACACGGTTTGTGCTAGCTCCTTGAAACTTGACAAAATGAAGTAGTTGTAAGTTCTATCTCTATGGTTTGTTTCCTCTTGAAGTACCCCATGCAGAGACTGGCGAAAAACACTTTCGTTTGAAAGGGGTTGCCAAGCTTCCAAAAAACTACTAGTTTGCTGAAATCTCAGCAAATATTTTTTCACCAAATCTTGATGATACTTGGTGGTAATGATCAGTTCACTAATCCCACTTGGCTGCCCAATTTTTATTCTTCTAGTTGAAGCATTCGTTTCCAGTAACAGTTTGAATTTTTAGGTTTCACTCTGTTTTCTGCTATATAGATAGATGTGTTTGAAACTCTAAATCAAACACGGTTTGTGCTACCTCCGTGAAACTTGACAAAATGAAGTAGTTCTAAGTTCTATCTGTATGGTTTGTTTCCTCTTGAAGTAAACCATGCAGAGACTGGCGAAGAACACTTTCGTTTGAAAGGGGTTGCCAAGCTTCCAAAAAACTACTAGTTTGCTGAAATCTCAGCAAACATTTTTTCACCAAATCTTGATGATACTTGGTGGTAATGATCAGTTCACTAAGCCCAC
>NW_027517567.1:0-42031 GCF_048772815.1 Callospermophilus lateralis | reverse complement strand
CTAGGTTGAAGCATTCGTTTGCAGTAACATTTTGAATTTTTAGGTTTCACTCTGTTTTCTCCAATATTGACAGATGCAGTTCGAACTCTAAATCAACACGGTTTGTGCTAGGCTTCTTTAAACTTGACACAATACAGTAGTTCTACGTTCTATCTCTAAGGTTTGTTTCGTCTTGATGTAGCCTTAAGCAGAGACTGGAGAATAACTCATTCAATGAAAGGCATGGTTAGGCTGCCAAAAACTACAGTCTCCTGAAATCACAACATATATTTTTTCTTCCGACCTTCATGATACTTTCAAGTAATTAGCAGTACACAATCCAACTTAGATGCCCAAGTTTCGTTCTCCTAGGTTGTAGCATTCGTTTGCAGTAACAGTTTGAATTTTTAGGTTTCACTCTGTTTTCTCCTATACTGACAGATGCAGTTCGAACTCTAAATCAAACACAGTTTCTGCTAGCTTCTTGAAACTTGACACAATAGAGTAGTTCTACGTTCTATTTCTAAGTTTTGTTTCCTCTTGATGTAGCCTAATGCAGGGATTGCAAATAACACTTATATGGAAAGGGATTGCCAAACGTCCAAACACTAGAGTCTCCTGAAATCTCAACATATATTTTTTCATCCAATCTTCATGATACATTCACGTAATGATCAGTACACCAATCCCACTTGGATGCCCAAGTTTAGTTCTCCTAGATTGAAGCATTCGTATCCAGTAACAGTTTGAATTTTTAGGTTTCACTCTGTTTTCTCCTATATTGACAGATGCAGTTCGAACTCTAAATCAACACGGTTTGTGCTAGCTTCTTGAAACTTGACACAATATAGTAGTTCTACGTTCTATCTCTAAGGTTTGTTTCCTCTTGATGTAGCCTTAAGCAAAGACTGGCGAATAACTCATTCAATGAAATGCGTTGTTAGGTTGCCAAAAAACTACAGTCTCCTGTAATCTCAACATATATTTTTTCTTCGACCTTCATGATACTTTCAAGTAATGAGCAGTACACCAATCAAACTTGGATGCCCTAGTTTCGTTCTTCAAGGTGAAGCATTCGTTTGCAGTAACAGTTTGAATTCTTAGGTTTCACTCTGTTTTCTCCTATATTGACAGATGCAGTTCGAACTCTAAATCAACACGGTTTGTGCTAGCTTCTTGAAACTTGACACAATACAGTAGTTCTACGTTCTATCTCTAAGGTTTGTTTCCTCTTGATGTAGTCTTAAGCAAAGACTGGTGAATAACTCATTCAATGAAAGGCGTTGTTAGGTGGCAAAAAACTACAGTCTCCTGTAATCTCAACATATATTTTTTCTTCCGACCTTCATAATACTTTCAAGTAATGAACAGTACACCAATCAAACTTGGATGCCCAAGTTTTGTTCTCCTATGTTGAAGCATTCGTTTGCAGTAACAGTTTGAATTTTTAGGTTTCACTCTGTTTTCTCCTATGTTGACAGATGCAGTTCGAACTCTAAATCAACAGGGTTTGTGCTAGCTTCTTGAAACTTGACACAATACAGTAGTTCTACGTTCTATCTCTAAGTTTTGTTTCCTCTTGATGTAGCCTAATGCAGGGACTGCGAATAACACTTATATGGAAAGGGGTTGCCAAACTTCCAAACACTAGAGTCTCCTGAAATCTCAACATATATTTTTTCATCCAATCTTCATGATACATTCACGTAATGATCAGTATACCAATCCCACTTGGATGCCCAAGTTTAGTTCTTCTAGATTGAAGCATTCGTTTCCAGGAACAGTTTGAATTTTTAGGTTTCACTCTGTTTTCTCCTATATTGACAGATGCAGTACGAACTCTAAATCAACACGGTTTGTTCTAGCTTCTTGAAACTTGACACAACACAGTAGTTCTACGTTCTATCTCTAAGGTTTGTTTCCTCTTGATGTAGCCTTAAGCAGAGACTGGAGAATAACTCATTCAATGAAAGGCGTTGTTAGGCTGTAAAAAACTACAGTCTCCTGAAATCACAATATATATTTTTCTTCCGACCTTCATGATACTTTCAAGTAATGTACAGTACACCAATCGAACTTGGATGCCCAAGTTTCGTTCCCCTAGGTTGAAGCATTCGTTTGCAGTATCAGTTTGAATTTTTAGGTTTCACTGTATTTTCTCCTATATTGACAGATGCAGTTCGAACTCTAAATCAAACACAGTTTGTGCTAGCTTCTTGAAACTTGACACAATACAGTAGTTCTACGTTCTATCTCTAAGTTTTGTTTCCTCTTGATATAGCCTAATGCAGGGACTGCGAATAACACTTATATTGAAAGGGATGCCAAACTTCCAAACACTAGAGTCTCCTGAAATCTCAACATATATTTTTTCAACCAAACTTCATGATACATTCACGTAATGATGAGTACACCAATCCCACTTGGATGCCCAAGGTTTAGTTCTCCTAGATTGAAGCATTCGTTTTTAGGAACAGTTTGAATTTTTAGGTTTCACTCTGTTTTCTCCTATATTGACAGATTCAGTACGAACTCTAAATCAACACGGTTTGTGCTAGCTTCTTGAAACTTGACACAATACAGTAGTTCTACGTTCTATCTCTAAGTTTTGTTTCCTCTTGATGTAGCCTAATGCAGGGACTGCGAATAACACTTATATGGAAAGGGGTTGCCAAACTTCCAAACACTAGAGTCTCCTGAAATCTCAACATATATTTTTTCATCCAATCTTCATGATACATTCACGTAATGATCAGTACACCAATCCCACTTGGATGCTCAAGTCTAGTTCTCCTAGATTGAAGCATTCGTTTCCAGGAACAGTTTGAATTTTTAGGTTTCACTCTGTTTTCTCCTATATTGACAGATGCAGTTCGAACTCTAAATGACCACGGTTTGTGCTAGCTTCTTGAAACTTGACACAATACAGTAGTTCTACATTGTATCTCTAAGGTTTTTTCCTCTTGATATAGCCTTAAGCAGAGACTGGAAAATAACTCATTCAATGAAAGGTGTTGTTAGGCTGCCAAAAACTATGTCTCCTGAAATCACAACATATATTTTTTCTTCCGACCTTCATGATACTTTCAACTAATGAGCAGTACACCAATCAAACTTGGATGCCCAAGTTTCGTTCTCCTAGGTTGAAGCATTCGTTTGCAGTAACAGTTTGAATTTTTAGGTTTCACTCTGTTTTCTCCTATATTGACAGATGCAGTTCGAACTCTAAATCAAACACAGTTTGTGCTAGCTTCTTGAAACTTGACACAATACAGTAGTTCTACGTTCTATCTCTAAGTTTTGTTTCCTCTTGATGTAGCCTAATGCAGGGACTGCGAATAACACTTATCTGGAAAGGGCTTGCCAAAGTTCCAAACACTAGAGTCTCCTGAAATCTCTACATATATCTTTTCATCCAATCTTCATGATACTTTCACGTAATGATGAGTACACCAATCCCACTTGGATGCCCAAGTTTACTTCTCCTAGATTGAAGCATTCGTTTCCAGGAACAGTTTGAATTTTTAGGTTTCACTCTGTTTTCTCCTATATTAACAGATGCAGAACGAACTCTAAATCAACACGGTTTGTTCTAGCTTCTTGAAACTTGACACAATACAGTAGTTCTACGTTCTATCTCTAAGGTTTGTTTCCTCTTGATGTAGCCTTAAGCAGAGACTAGAGAATAACTCATTCAATGAAAGGCGTTGTTAGGCTGTAAAAAAACTACAGTCTCCTGAAATCACAATATATATTTTTTCTTCCGACCTTCATGATACTTTCAAGCAATGAGCAGTACACCAATCCAACTTGGATGCCCAAGTTTCGTTCTCCTATGTTGAAGCATTCGTTTGCAGTAACAGTTTGAATTTTCAGGTTTCACTCTGTTTTCTCCTATATTGACAGATGCAGTTCGAACTCTAAATCAACACGGTTTCTGCTAGCTTCTTGAAACTTGACACAATACAGTAGTTCTACGTTCTATCTCTAAGGTTTGTTTCCTCTTGATGTAGTCTTAAGCAAAGACTGTTGAATAACTCATTCAATGAAAGGCATTGTTAGGCTGCCAAAAAAATACAGTCTCCAGAAATCACAACATATATTTTTTCTTCCGACCTTCATGATACTTTCAAGTAATGAGCAGTACACCAATCAAACTTGGATGCCGAAGTTTCGTTCTCCTAGGTTGAAGCATTCGTTTGCAGTAACAGTTTGAATTTTAGGTTTCACTCTGTTTTCTCCTATATTGACAGATGCAGTTCGAACTCTAAATCAAACACAGTTTGTGCTAGCTTCTTGAACCTTGACACAATACAGTAGTTCTACGTTCTATTTCTAAGTTTTGTTTCCTCTTGATGTAGCCTAATGCAGGGATTGCAAATAACACTTATATGTAAAGGGGTTGCCAAACTTCCAAACACTAGAGTCTCCTGAAATCTCAACATATATTTTTTCATCCAATTTTCATGATACATTCACGTAATGATCAATACACCAATCCCACTTGGATGCCCAAGTTTAGTTCTCCTATATTGAAGCATTCATTTCTAGGAACAGTTTGAATTTTTAGGTTTCACTCTGTTTTCTCCTATATTGACAGATGCAGTTCGAAATCTAAATCAAACACGGTTTCTGCTAGCTTCTTGAAACTTGACACAATACAGTAGTTCTATGTTCTATCTCTAAGGTTTGTTTCCTCTTGATGTAGCCTTAAGCAGAGACTGGAGAATAACTCATTCAATGAAAGGCGTTGTTAGGCTGCCAAAAAACTAGAGTCTCCTGAAATCACAACATATATTTTTTCTTCCGACCTTCATGATACTTTCAAGTAATGAGCAGTACACCAATCAAACTTGGATGCCCAAGTTTCGTTCTCCTAGGTCGAAGCATTCGTTTGCAGTAACAGTTTGAATTTATAGCTTTCAATCTGTTTTCTCCTATATTGTCAGATGCAGTTCGAACTCTAAATCAAACACAGTTTGTGCTAGCTTCTTGAAACTTGACACAATACAGTAGTTCTACGTTCTGTCTCTAAGTTTTGTTTCCTCTTGATGTAGCCTAATGCAGGGACTGCGAATAACATTTATATGGAAAGGGGTTGCCAAACTTCCAAACACTAGAGTCTCCTGAAATCTCAACACATATTTTTCATCCAATCTTCATGATACATTCACGTAATGATCAGTACACCAATCCCACTTGGATGCCCAAGTTTAGTTCTCCTAGATTGAAGCATTCGTTTCCAGGAACAGTTTGAATTTTTAGGTTTCACTCTGTTTTCTCCTATATTGACAGATGCAGTTCGAACTCTAAATGACCACGGTTTGTGCTAGCTTCTTGAAACTTGACACAATACAGTAGTTCTACGTTCTATCTCTAAGGTTTGTTTCCTCTTGATGTAGCCTTAAGCAGAGACTGGAGAATAACTCATTCAATGAAAGGCGTTGTTAGGCTGCCAAGAAACTACAGTCTCCTGAAATAACAACATATATTTTTTCTTCCGACCTTCATGATACATTCAAGTAATGAGCAGTACACCAATCAAACTTGGATGCCCTAGTTTCCTTCTTCTAGGTTGAAGCATTCGTTTGCAGTAACAGTTTGAATTTTTAGGTTTCACTCTGTTTTCTTCTATATTGACAGATGCAGTTCGAACTCTAAATCAACACGGTTTTTGCTAGCTTCTTGAAACTTGACACAATACAGTAGTTCTACGTTCTATCTCTAAGTTTTGTTTCCTCTTGATGTAGCCTAATGCAGGGACTGCGAATAACACTTATATGGAAACGGGTTGCCAAACTTCCAAACACTAGAGTCTCCTGAAATCTCAACATATATTTTTTCATCCAATCTTCATGATACATTCACGTAATGATCAGTACACCAATCCCACTTGGATGCCCAAGTTTAGTTCTCCTAGATTGAAGGATTCGTTTCCAGGAACAGTTTGAATTTTTAGGTTTCACTCTGTTTTCTCCTAAATTGACAGATGCAGTTCGAACTCTAAAGCAACACGGTTTGTGGTAGCTTCTTGAATCTTGACACCATACAGTAGTTCTATGTTGTATCTCTAAGCTTTGTTTCCTCTTGATGTACCCTTAAGCAGAGACTGGAGAATAACTCATTCAATGAAAGGCGTTGTTAGGCTGCCAAAAAACTACAGTCTCCTGAAATCACAACATATATTTTTTCTTCTGACCTCCATGATACTTTCAAGTAATGGGCAGTACACCAATCAAAATTGGATGCCCTAGTTTCGTTCTTCTAGGTTGAAGCATTCGTTTGCAGTAACATTTTGAATTTTTAGGTTTCACTCTGTTTTCTTTTATATTGACAGATGCAGTTTGATCTCTAAATCAAACACAGTTTTTGCTAGCTTCTTGAAACTTGACACAATACAGTAGTTCTACGTTCTATCTCTAAGGTGTGTTTCCTCTTGATGTAGCCTTAAGCAGAGACTGGAGAATAATTCATTCAATGAAAGGCGTTGTTAGGCTGCCAAAAAACTACAGTCTCCTGAAATCACAACATATATTTTTTCTTCTGACCTCCATGATACTTTCAAGTAATGAGCAGTACACCAATCAAACTTGGATGCCCTAGTTTCGTTCTTCTAGGTTGAAGCATTCGTTTGCAGTAACAGTTTGAATTTTTAGTTTTCTCTCTGTTTTCTCCTATATTGACAGATGCAGTTCGAACTCTAAATCAACACGGTTTCTGCTAGCTTCTTGAAACTTGACACAATACAGTAGTTCTACGTTCTATCTCTAAGTTTTGTTTCCTCTTGATGTAGCCTAATGCAGGGGCTGCGAATAACACTTATATGGAAACGGGTTGCCAAACTTTCAAACACTAGAGTCTCCTGAAATCTCAACATATATTTTTTCATCCAATCTTCATGATACATTCACGTAATGATCAGTACACCAATCCCACTTGGATGCCCAAGTTTAGTTCTCCTAGATTGAAGGATTCGTTTCCAGGAACAGTTTGAATTTTTAGGTTTCACTCTGTTTTCTCCTATATTGACAGATGCAGTTCGAACTCTAAAGCAACACGGTTTGTGGTAGCTTCTTGAATCTTGACACCATACAGTAGTTCTATGTTGTATCTCTAAGCTTTGTTTCCTCTTGATGTACCCTTAAGCAGAGACTGGAGAATAACTCATTCAATGAAAGGCGTTGTTAGGCTGCCAAAAAACTACAGTCTCTTGAAATCACAACATATATTTTTTCTTCCGGACCTCCATGATACTTTCAAGTAATGAGCAGTACACCAATCAAACTCGGATGCCCTAGTTTCGTTCTCCTAGGTTGAAGCATTCGTTTGCAGTAACATTTTGAATTTTTAGGTTTCACTCTGTTTTCTCCAATATTGACAGATGCAGTTCGAACTCTAAATCAACACGGTTTGTGCTTGCTTCTTTAAACTTGACACAATACAGTAGTTCTACGTTCTATCTCTAAGGTTTGTTTCGTCTTGATGTAGCCTTAAGCAGAGACTGGAGAATAACTCATTCAATGAAAGGCATGGTTAGGCTGCCAAAAAACTACAGTCTCCTGAAATCACAACATATATTTTTTCTTCCGACCTTCATGATACTTTCAAGTAATTAGCAGTACACCAATCCAACTTAGATGCCCAAGTTTCGTTCTCCTAGTTTGTAGCATTCGTTTGCAGTAACAGTTTGAATTTTTAGGTTTCACTCTGTTTTCTCCTATACTGACAGATGCAGTTCGAACTCTAAATCAAACACAGTTTCTGCTAGCTTCTTGAAACTTGACACAATAGAGTAGTTCTACGTTCTATTTCTAAGTTTTGTTTCCTCTTGATGTAGCCTAATGCAGGGATTGCAAATAACACTTATATGGAAAGGGATTGCCAAACGTCCAAACACTAGAGTCTCCTGAAATCTCAACATATATTTTTTCATCCAATCTTCATGATACATTCACGTAATGATCAGTACACCAATCCCACTTGGATGCCCAAGTTTAGTTCTCCTAGATTGAAGCATTCGTATCCAGTAACAGTTTGAATTTTTAGGTTTCACTCTGTTTTCTCCTATATTGACAGATGCAGTTCGAACTCTAAATCAACACGGTTTGTGCTAGCTTCTTGAAACTTGACACAATATAGTAGTTCTACGTTCTATCTCTAAGGTTTGTTTCCTCTTGATGTAGCCTTAAGCAAAGACTGGCGAATAACTCATTCAATGAAATGCGTTGTTAGGTTGCCAAAAAACTACAGTCTCCTGTAATCTCAACATATATTTTTTCTTCCGACCTTCATGATACTTTCAAGTAATGAGCAGTACACCAATCAAACTTGGATGCCCTAGTTTCGTTCTTCAAGGTGAAGCATTCGTTTGCAGTAACAGTTTGAATTCTTAGGTTTCACTCTGTTTTCTCCTATATTGACAGATGCAGTTCGAACTCTAAATCAACACGGTTTGTGCTAGCTTCTTGAAACTTGACACAATACAGTAGTTCTACGTTCTATCTCTAAGGTTTGTTTCCTCTTGATGTAGTCTTAAGCAAAGACTGGTGAATAACTCATTCAATGAAAGGCGTTGTTAGGTGGCAAAAAACTACAGTCTCCTGTAATCTCAACATATATTTTTTCTTCCGACCTTCATAATACTTTCAAGTAATGAACAGTACACCAATCAAACTTGGATGCCCAAGTTTTGTTCTCCTATGTTGAAGCATTCGTTTGCAGTAACAGTTTGAATTTTTAGGTTTCACTCTGTTTTCTCCTATGTTGACAGATGCAGTTCGAACTCTAAATCAACAGGGTTTGTGCTAGCTTCTTGAAACTTGACACAATACAGTAGTTCTACGTTCTATCTCTAAGTTTTGTTTCCTCTTGATGTAGCCTAATGCAGGGACTGCGAATAACACTTATATGGAAAGGGGTTGCCAAACTTCCAAACACTAGAGTCTCCTGAAATCTCAACATATATTTTTTCATCCAATCTTCATGATACATTCACGAAATGATCAGTACACCAATCCCACTTGGATGCCCAAGTTTAGTTCTCCTAGATTGAAGCATTCGTTTCCAGGAACAGTTTGAATTTTTAGGTTTCACTCTGTTTTCTCCTATATTGACAGATGCAGTTCGAACTCTAAATCAACACGGTTTGTGTAGCTTCTTGAAACTTGACACAATACAGTAGTTCTATGTTGTATTTCTAAGGTTTGTTTCCTCTTGATGTACCCTTAAGCAGAGACTGGAGAATAACTCATTCATTGAAAGGCGTTGTTAGGCTGCCAAAAAACTACAGTCTCCTGAAATCACAACATATATTTTTTCTTCCGACCTCCATGATACTTTCAAGTAATGAGCAGTACACCAATCAAACTTGGATGCCCTAGTTTCGTTCTTCTAGGTTGAAGCATTCGTTTGTAGTAACATTTTGTATTTTTAGGTTTCACTCTGTTTTCTCCTATATTGACAGATGCAGTTCAATCTCTAAATCAAACACAGTTTGTGCTAGCTTCTTGAAACTTGACACAACACAGTAGTTCTACGTTGTATCTCTAAGGTTTGTTTCCTCTTGATGTAGCCTTAAGCAGAGACTGGAGAATAACTCATTCATTGAAAGGCGTTGTTAGGCTGCCAAAAAACTACAGTCTCCTGAAATCACAACATATATTTTTTCTTCCGAACTTCATGATACTTTCATGTAATGAGCAGTACACCAATCAAACTTAAATGCCCAAGTTTCGTTCTCCTAGGTTGAAGCATTCGTTTGCAGTAACAGTTTGAATTTTTAGGATTCACTCTGTTTTCTCCTATATTGACAGATGCAGTTCTAACTCTAAATCAAACACGGTTTCTACTAGCTTCTTGAAACTTGACACAATACAGTAGTTCTACGTTCTATCTCTAAGGTTTGTTTCGTCTTGATGTAGCCTTAAGCAGAGACTGGCGAATAACTCATTCAATGAAAGGCATTGTTAGGCTGCCAAAAAACTACAGTCTCCTGAAATCACAACATATATTTTTTCTTCCGACCTTCATGATACTTACAAGTAATGAGCAGTACACCAATCAAACTTGGATGCCCAAGTTTCGTTCTCCTAGGTTGTAGCATTCGTTTGCAGTAACAGTTTGAATTTTTAGGTTTCACTCTGTTTTCTCCTATACTGACAGATGTAGTTCGAACTCTAAATCAAACACAGTTTCTGCTAGCTTCTTGAAACTTGACACAATACAGTAGTTCTACGTTCTATTTCTAAGTTTTGTTTCCTCTTGATGTAGCCTTATGCAGGGATTGCAAATAACACTTATATGGAAAGGGATTGCCAAACGTCCAAACGCTAGAGTCTCCTGAAATCTCAACATATATTTTTTCATCCAATCTTCATGATACATTCACGTAATGATCAGTACACCAATCCCACTTGGATGCCCAAGTTTAGTTCTCCTAGATTGAAGCATTCGTATCCAGGAAGAGTTTGAATTTTTAGGGTTCACTCTGTTTTCTCCTATATTGACAGATGCAGTACGAACACTAAATCAACACGGTTTGTGCTAGCTTCTTGAAACTTGACACAATACAGTAGTTCTACATTCTATCTCTAAGGTTTGTTTCCTCTTGATGTAGCCTTAAGCAGAGACTGGAGAATAACTCATTCAATGAAAGGCGTTCTTAGGCTGCCAAAAAACTACAGTCTCCTGAAATCACAACATATATTTTTTCTTCCGACCTTCATGATACTTTCAAGTAATGAGCAGTACACCAATCAAACTTGGATGCCCAAGTTTTGTTCTCCTAGGTTGAAGCATTCGTTTGCAATAACAGTTTGAATTTTTAGGTTTCACTCTGTTTTCTCCTATATTGACAGATGCAGTTCGATCTCTAAATCAAACACAGTTTGTGCTTGCTTCTTGAAACTTGACACAATACAGTAGTTCTACGTTCTATCTCTAAGTTTTGTTTCCTCTTGATGTAGCCTAATGCAGGGACTGCGAATAAAACTTAAATGGAAAGGGGTTGATAAACTTCCAAACACTAGAGTCTCCTGAAATGTCAACATATATTTTTTCATCCAATCTTCATGATACATTCACATAATGATCAGTACACCAATTACACTTGGATGCCCAAGTTTAGTTCTCCTAGATTGAAGCATTCGTATCCAGGAAGAGTTTGAATTTTTAGGTTTCACTCTTTTTTCTCCTATATTGACAGATGCAGTTCGAACTCTAAATCAACACGATTTGTGCTAGCTTCTTGAAACTTGACACAATACTGTAGTTCTACGTTCTATCTCTAAGGTTTGTTTCTTCTTGATGTAGCCTTAAGCAAAGACTGGCGAATAACTTATTCAATGAAATGCGTTGTTAGGTTGCCAAAAAACTACAGTCTCCTGTAATCTCAATTTATTTTTGTTCTTCCGACCTTCATGATACTTCCAAGTAATGAGCAGTACACCAATCAAAGTTGGATGCCCTAGTTTCGTTTTCTAGGTTGAAGCATTCGTTTGCAGTAACAGTTTGAATTTTTAGGTTTCACTCTGTTTTCTCCTATATTGACAGATGCAGTTCGAACTCTAAATCAACACGGTTTGTGCTAGCTTCTTGAAACTTGACACAATACAGTAGTTCTACGTTCTATCTCTAAGGTTTGTTTCCTCTTGATGTAGTCTTAAGCAAAGACTGGTGAATAACTCATTCAATGAAAGGCGTTGTTAGGTTGGCAAAAAACGACAGTCTCCTGTAATCTCAACATATATTTTTTCTTCCGACCTTCATGATACTTTCAAGTAATGAGCAGTACAGCAATCAAACTTGGATGCCCAAGTTTTGTTCTCCTAGGTTGAAGCATTCGTTTGCAGTAACAGTTTGAATTTTTAGGTTTCACTCTGTTTTCTCCTATATTGACAGATGCAGTTCGAACTCTAAATCAAACACCGTGTGTGCTAGCTTCTTGAAACTTGACACAATACAGTAGTTCTACGTTCCATCTCTAAGGTTTGTTTCCTCTTGATGTAGCCTTAAGCAGAGACTGGAGAATAACTCATTCAATGAAAGGCGGTGTTAGGCTGCCGAAAAACTACAGTCTCCTGAAATCACAACATATATTTTTTCTTCCGAACTTCATGATACTTTCAAGTAATGAGCAGTACACCAATCAAACTTGGATGCCCAAGTTTATGTCTCCTAGGTTGAAGCATTCGTTTGCAGTAACAGTTTGAATTTTTAGGTTTCACTCTGTTTTCTCCTATATTGACAGATGCAGTTCGAACTCTAAATCAAACACAGTTTGTGCTAGCTTCTTGAAACTTGACACAATACAGTAGTTCTACGTTCTATCTCTAAGTTCTGTTTCCTCTTGATGTAGCCTAATGCAGGGACTGCGAATAACACTTATATTGAAAAGGGATGCCAAACTTCCAAACACTAGAGTCTCCTGAAATCTCAAAATATATTATTTCATCCAAACTTCATGATACATTCACGTAATGATCAGTACACCAATCCCACTTGGATGCCCAAGTTTAGTTCTCCTAGATTGCAGCATTCGTTTCAGGAACAGTTTGAATTTTTAGGTATCACTCTGTTTTCTCCTATATTGACAGATGCAGTACGAACTCTAAATCAACACGGTTTGTGCTAGCTTCTTGAAACTTGACACAATACAGTAGTTCTACGTTCTATTTCTAAGGTTTGTTTCCTCTTGATATAGCCTTAAGCAGAGACTGGAGAATAACTCATTCAATGAAACACGTTGTTACGCTGCCAAAAAACTACAGTCTCCGGAAATCACAACATATATTTTTTCTTCCGAACTTCATGATACTTTCAAGTAATGAGCAGTACACCAATCAAACTTGGATGCCCTAGTTTCGTTCTTCTAGGTTGAAGCATTCCTTTGCAGTAACAGTTTGAATTTTTAGGTTTCACTCTGTTTTCTCCTATATTGACAGATGCAGTTCGAAATCTAAATCAACACGGTTTCTGCTAGCTTCTTGAAACTTGACACAATACAGTAGTTCTACGTTCTATTTCTAAGGTTTGTTTCCTCTTGATGTAGTCTTAAGCAAAGACTGGTGAATAACTCATTCAATGAAAGGCGTTGTTAGGTTGGCAAAAAACTACAGTCTCCTGTAATCTCAACAGATATTTTTTCTTCCGACCTTCATGATACTTTCAAGTAATGAGCAGTACACCAATAAAACTTGGATGCCCAAGTTTCGTTCTCCTAGGTTGAAGCATTCGTTTGCAGTAACAGTTTGAATTTTTAGGTTTCACTCTGTTTTCTTTTTATTGACAGAAGCAGTTCGAACTCTAAATCAACACGGTTTGTGCTAGCTTCTTGAAACTTGACACAATACAGTAGTTCTACGTTCTATCTCTAAGTTTTGTTTCCTCTTGATGTAGCCTAATGCAGGGACTGCAAATAACACTTATATGGAAAGGGGTTGCCAAACTTCCAAACACTAGAGTCTCCTGAAATCTGAACATATATTTTTTCATCCAATCTTCATGATACTTTCACGTAATGATCAGTACACCAATCCCACTTGGATGCCCAAGTTTAGTTCTCCTAGATTGAAGGATTCGTTTCCAGGAACAGTTTGAATTTTTAGGTTTCACTCTGTTTTCTCCTAAATTGACAGATGCAGTTCGAACTCTAAAGCAACACGGTTTGTGGTAGCTTCTTGAATCTTGACACCATACAGTAGTTCTATGTTGTATCTCTAAGCTTTGTTTCCTCTTGATGTACCCTTAAGCAGAGACTGGAGAATAACTCATTCAATGAAAGGCGTTGTTAGGCTGCCAAAAAACTACAGTCTCCTGAAATCACAACATATATTTTTTCTTCTGACCTCCATGATACTTTCAAGTAATGGGCAGTACACCAATCAAAATTGGATGCCCTAGTTTCGTTCTTCTAAGTTGAAGCATTCGTTTGCAGTAACATTTTGAATTTTTAGGTTTCACTCTGTTTTCTTTTATATTGACAGATGCAGTTTGATCTCTAAATCAAACACAGTTTTTGCTACCTTCTTGAAACTTGACACAATACAGTAGTTCTACGTTCTATCTCTAAGGTGTGTTTCCTCTTGATGTAGCCTTAAGCAGAGACTGGAGAATAATTCATTCAATGAAAGGCGTTGTTAGGCTGCCAAAAAACTACAGTCTCCTGAAATCACAACATATATTTTTTCTTCTGACCTCCATGATACTTTCAAGTAATGAGCAGTACACCAATCAAACTTGGATGCCCTAGTTTCGTTCTTCTAGGTTGAAGCATTCGTTTGCAGTAACAGTTTGAATTTTTAGTTTTCACTCTGTTTTCTCCTATATTGACAGATGCAGTTCGAACTCTAAATCAACACGGTTTCTGCTAGCTTCTTGAAACTTGACACAATACAGTAGTTCTACGTTCTATCTCTAAGTTTTGTTTCCTCTTGATGTAGCCTAATGCAGGGGCTGCGAATAACACTTATATGGAAACGGGTTGCCAAACTTCCAAACACTAGAGTCTCCTGAAATCTCAACATATATTTTTTCATCCAATCTTCATGATACATTCACGTAATGATCAGTACACCAATCCCACTTGGATGCCCAAGTTTAGTTCTCCTAGATTGAAGGATTCGTTTCCAGGAACAGTATGAATTTTTAGGTTTCACTCTGTTTTCTCCTATATTGACAGATGCAGTTCGAACTCTAAAGCAACACGGTTTGTGGTAGCTTCTTGAATCTTGACACCATACAGTAGTTCTATGTTGTATCTCTAAGCTTTGTTTCCTCTTGATGTACCCTTAAGCAGAGACTGGAGAATAACTCATTCAATGAAAGGCGTTGTTAGGCTGCCAAAAAACTACAGTCTCTTGAAATCACAACATATATTTTTTCTTCCGGACCTCCATGATACTTTCAAGTAATGAGCAGTACACCAATCAAACTCGGATGCCCTAGTTTCGTTCTCCTAGGTTGAAGCATTCGTTTGCAGTAACATTTTGAATTTTTAGGTTTCACTCTGTTTTCTCCAATATTGACAGATGCATTTCGAACTCTAAATCAACACGGTTTGTGCTAGCTTCTTTAAACTTGACACAATACAGTAGTTCTACGTTCTATCTCTAAGGTTTGTTTCGTCTTGATGTAGCCTTAAGCAGAGACTGGAGAATAACTCATTCAATGAAAGGCATGGTTAGGCTGCCAAAAAACTACAGTCTCCTGAAATCACAACATATATTTTTTCTTCCGACCTTCATGATACTTTCAAGTAATTAGCAGTACACCAATCCAACTTAGATGCCCAAGTTTCGTTCTCCTAGGTTGTAGCATTCGTTTGCAGTAACAGTTTGAATTTTTAGGTTTCACTCTGTTTTCTCCTATACTGACAGATGCAGTTCGAACTCTAAATCAAACACAGTTTCTGCTAGCTTCTTGAAACTTGACACAATAGAGTAGTTCTACGTTCTATTTCTAAGTTTTGTTTCCTCTTGATGTAGCCTAATGCAGGGATTGCAAATAACACTTATATGGAAAGGGATTGCCAAACGTCCAAACACTAGAGTCTCCTGAAATCTCAACATATATTTTTTCATCCAATCTTCATGATACATTCACGTAATGATCAGTACACCAATCCCACTTGGATGCCCAAGTTTAGTTCTCCTAGATTGAAGCATTCGTATCCAGTAACAGTTTGAATTTTTAGGTTTCACTCTGTTTTCTCCTATATTGACAGATGCAGTTCGAACTCTAAATCAACACGGTTTGTGCTAGCTTCGTGAAACTTGACACAATATAGTAGTTCTACGTTCTATCTCTAAGGTTTGTTTCCTCTTGATGTAGCCTTAAGCAAAGACTGGCGAATAACTCATTCAATGAAATGCGTTGTTAGGTTGCCAAAAAACTACAGTCTCCTGTAATCTCAACATATATTTTTTCTTCCGACCTTCATGATACTTTCAAGTAATGAGCAGTACACCAATCAAACTTGGATGCCCTAGTTTCGTTCTTCAAGGTGAAGCATTCGTTTGCAGTAACAGTTTGAATTCTTAGGTTTCACTCTGTTTTCTCCTATATTGACAGATGCAGTTCGAACTCTAAATCAACACGGTTTGTGCTAGCTTCTTGAAACTTGACACAATACAGTAGTTCTACGTTCTATCTCTAAGGTTTGTTTCCTCTTGATGTAGTCTTAAGCAAAGACTGGTGAATAACTCATTCAATGAAAGGCGTTGTTAGGTGGCAAAAAACTACAGTCTCCTGTAATCTCAACATATATTTTTTCTTCCGACCTTCATAATACTTTCAAGTAATGAACAGTACACCAATCAAACTTGGATGCCCAAGTTTTGTTCTCCTATGTTGAAGCATTCGTTTGCAGTAACAGTTTGAATTTTTAGGTTTCACTCTGTTTTCTCCTATGTTGACAGATGCAGTTCGAACTCTAAATCAACAGGGTTTGTGCTAGCTTCTTGAAACTTGACACAATACAGTAGTTCTACGTTCTATCTCTAAGTTTTGTTTCCTCTTGATGTAGCCTAATGCAGGGACTGCGAATAACACTTATATGGAAAGGGGTTGCCAAACTTCCAAACACTAGAGTCTCCTGAAATCTCAACATATATTTTTTCATCCAATCTTCATGATACATTCACGTAATGATCAGTATACCAATCCCACTTGGATGCCCAAGTTTAGTTCTCCTAGATTGAAGCATTCGTTTCCAGGAACAGTTTGAATTTTTAGGTTTCACTCTGTTTTCTCCTATATTGACAGATGCAGTACGAACTCTAAATCAACACGGTTTGTTCTAGCTTCTTGAAACTTGACACAACACAGTAGTTCTACGTTCTATCTCTAAGGTTTGTTTCCTCTTGATGTAGCCTTAAGCAGAGACTGGAGAATAACTCATTCAATGAAAGGCGTTGTTAGGCTGTAAAAAAACTACAGTCTCCTGAAATCACAATATATATTTTTTCTTCCGACCTTCATGATACTTTCAAGTAATGTACAGTACACCAATCGAACTTGGATGCCCAAGTTTCGTTCCCCTAGGTTGAAGCATTCGTTTGCAGTATCAGTTTGAATTTTTAGGTTTCACTGTATTTTCTCCTATATTGACAGATGCAGTTCGAACTCTAAATCAAACACAGTTTGTGCTAGCTTCTTGAAACTTGACACAATACAGTAGTTCTACGTTCTATCTCTAAGTTTTGTTTCCTCTTGATATAGCCTAATGCAGGGACTGCGAATAACACTTATATTGAAAGGGGATGCCAAACTTCCAAACACTAGATTCTCCTGAAATCTCAACATATATTTTTTCAACCAAACTTCATGATACATTCACGTAATGATGAGTACACCAATCCCACTTGGATGCCCAAGTTTAGTTCTCCTAGATTGAAGCATTCGTTTTTAGGAACAGTTTGAATTTTTAGGTTTCACTCTGTTTTCTCCTATATTGACAGATTCAGTACGAACTCTAAATCAACACGGTTTGTGCTAGCTTCTTGAAACTTGACACAATACAGTAGTTCTACGTTCTATCTCTAAGTTTTGTTTCCTCTTGATGTAGCCTAATGCAGGGACTGCGAATAACACTTATATGGAAAGGGGTTGCCAAACTTCCAAACACTAGAGTCTCCTGAAATCTCAACATATATTTTTTCATCCAATCTTCATGATACATTCACGTAATGATCAGTACACCAATCCCACTTGGATGCTCAAGTCTAGTTCTCCTAGATTGAAGCATTCGTTTCCAGGAACAGTTTGAATTTTTAGGTTTCACTCTGTTTTCTCCTATATTGACAGATGCAGTTCGAACTCTAAATGACCACGGTTTGTGCTAGCTTCTTGAAACTTGACACAATACAGTAGTTCTACATTGTATCTCTAAGGTTTTTTCCTCTTGATATAGCCTTAAGCAGAGACTGGAAAATAACTCATTCAATGAAAGGTGTTGTTAGGCTGCCAAAAACTATGTCTCCTGAAATCACAACATATATTTTTTCTTCCGACCTTCATGATACTTTCAACTAATGAGCAGTACACCAATCAAACTTGGATGCCCAAGTTTCGTTCTCCTAGGTTGAAGCATTCGTTTGCAGTAACAGTTTGAATTTTTAGGTTTCACTCTGTTTTCTCCTATATTGACAGATGCAGTTCGAACTCTAAATCAAACACAGTTTGTGCTAGCTTCTTGAAACTTGACACAATACAGTAGTTCTACGTTCTATCTCTAAGTTTTGTTTCCTCTTGATGTAGCCTAATGCAGGGACTGCGAATAACACTTATCTGGAAAGGGCTTGCCAAAGTTCCAAACACTAGAGTCTCCTGAAATCTCTACATATATCTTTTCATCCAATCTTCATGATACTTTCACGTAATGATGAGTACACCAATCCCACTTGGATGCCCAAGTTTACTTCTCCTAGATTGAAGCATTCGTTTCCAGGAACAGTTTGAATTTTTAGGTTTCACTCTGTTTTCTCCTATATTAACAGATGCAGAACGAACTCTAAATCAACACGGTTTGTTCTAGCTTCTTGAAACTTGACACAATACAGTAGTTCTACGTTCTATCTCTAAGGTTTGTTTCCTCTTGATGTAGCCTTAAGCAGAGACTAGAGAATAACTCATTCAATGAAAGGCGTTGTTAGGCTGTAAAAAAACTACAGTCTCCTGAAATCACAATATATATTTTTTCTTCCGACCTTCATGATACTTTCAAGCAATGAGCAGTACACCAATCCAACTTGGATGCCCAAGTTTCGTTCTCCTATGTTGAAGCATTCGTTTGCAGTAACAGTTTGAATTTTCAGGTTTCACTCTGTTTTCTCCTATATTGACAGATGCAGTTCGAACTCTAAATCAACACGGTTTCTGCTAGCTTCTTGAAACTTGACACAATACAGTAGTTCTACGTTCTATCTCTAAGGTTTGTTTCCTCTTGATGTAGTCTTAAGCAAAGACTGTTGAATAACTCATTCAATGAAAGGCATTGTTAGGCTGCCAAAAAAATACAGTCTCCAGAAATCACAACATATATTTTTTCTTCCGACCTTCATGATACTTTCAAGTAATGAGCAGTACACCAATCAAACTTGGATGCCGAAGTTTCGTTCTCCTAGGTTGAAGCATTCGTTTGCAGTAACAGTTTGAATTTTAGGTTTCACTCTGTTTTCTCCTATATTGACAGATGCAGTTCGAACTCTAAATCAAACACAGTTTGTGCTAGCTTCTTGAACCTTGACACAATACAGTAGTTCTACGTTCTATTTCTAAGTTTTGTTTCCTCTTGATGTAGCCTAATGCAGGGATTGCAAATAACACTTATATGTAAAGGGGTTGCCAAACTTCCAAACACTAGAGTCTCCTGAAATCTCAACATATATTTTTTCATCCAATTTTCATGATACATTCACGTAATGATCAATACACCAATCCCACTTGGATGCCCAAGTTTAGTTCTCCTATATTGAAGCATTCATTTCTAGGAACAGTTTGAATTTTTAGGTTTCACTCTGTTTTCTCCTATATTGACAGATGCAGTTCGAAATCTAAATCAAACACGGTTTCTGCTAGCTTCTTGAAACTTGACACAATACAGTAGTTCTATGTTCTATCTCTAAGGTTTGTTTCCTCTTGATGTAGCCTTAAGCAGAGACTGGAGAATAACTCATTCAATGAAAGGCGTTGTTAGGCTGCCAAAAAACTAGAGTCTCCTGAAATCACAACATATATTTTTTCTTCCGACCTTCATGATACTTTCAAGTAATGAGCAGTACACCAATCAAACTTGGATGCCCAAGTTTCGTTCTCCTAGGTCGAAGCATTCGTTTGCAGTAACAGTTTGAATTTATAGCTTTCAATCTGTTTTCTCCTATATTGTCAGATGCAGTTCGAACTCTAAATCAAACACAGTTTGTGCTAGCTTCTTGAAACTTGACACAATACAGTAGTTCTACGTTCTGTCTCTAAGTTTTGTTTCCTCTTGATGTAGTCTAATGCAGGGACTGCGAATAACATTTATATGGAAAGGGGTTGCCAAACTTCCAAACACTAGAGTCTCCTGAAATCTCAACACATATTTTTCATCCAATCTTCATGATACATTCACGTAATGATCAGTACACCAATCCCACTTGGATGCCCAAGTTTAGTTCTCCTAGATTGAAGCATTCGTTTCCAGGAACAGTTTGAATTTTTAGGTTTCACTCTGTTTTCTCCTATATTGACAGATGCAGTTCGAACTCTAAATGACCACGGTTTGTGCTAGCTTCTTGAAACTTGACACAATACAGTAGTTCTACGTTCTATCTCTAAGGTTTGTTTCCTCTTGATGTAGCCTTAAGCAGAGACTGGAGAATAACTCATTCAATGAAAGGCGTTGTTAGGCTGCCAAGAAACTACAGTCTCCTGAAATAACAACATATATTTTTTCTTCCGACCTTCATGATACATTCAAGTAATGAGCAGTACACCAATCAAACTTGGATGCCCTAGTTTCCTTCTTCTAGGTTGAAGCATTCGTTTGCAGTAACAGTTTGAATTTTTAGGTTTCACTCTGTTTTCTCCTATATTGACAGATGCAGTTCGAACTCTAAATCAACACGGTTTTTGCTAGCTTCTTGAAACTTGACACAATACAGTAGTTCTACGTTCTATCTCTAAGTTTTGTTTCCTCTTGATGTAGCCTAATGCAGGGACTGCGAATAACACTTATATGGAAACGGGTTGCCAAACTTCCAAACACTAGAGTCTCCTGAAATCTCAACATATATTTTTTCATCCAATCTTCATGATACATTCACGTAATGATCAGTACACCAATCCCACTTGGATGCCCAAGTTTAGTTCTCCTAGATTGAAGGATTCGTTTCCAGGAACAGTTTGAATTTTTAGGTTTCACTCTGTTTTCTCCTAAATTGACAGATGCAGTTCGAACTCTAAAGCAACACGGTTTGTGGTAGCTTCTTGAATCTTGACACCATACAGTAGTTCTATGTTGTATCTCTAAGCTTTGTTTCCTCTTGATGTACCCTTAAGCAGAGACTGGAGAATAACTCATTCAATGAAAGGCGTTGTTAGGCTGCCAAAAAACTACAGTCTCCTGAAATCACAACATATATTTTTTCTTCTGACCTCCATGATACTTTCAAGTAATGGGCAGTACACCAATCAAAATTGGATGCCCTAGTTTCGTTCTTCTAGGTTGAAGCATTCGTTTGCAGTAACATTTTGAATTTTTAGGTTTCACTCTGTTTTCTTTTATATTGACAGATGCAGTTTGATCTCTAAATCAAACACAGTTTTTGCTAGCTTCTTGAAACTTGACACAATACAGTAGTTCTACGTTCTATCTCTAAGGTGTGTTTCCTCTTGATGTAGCCTTAAGCAGAGACTGGAGAATAATTCATTCAATGAAAGGCGTTGTTAGGCTGCCAAAAAACTACAGTCTCCTGAAATCACAACATATATTTTTTCTTCTGACCTCCATGATACTTTCAAGTAATGAGCAGTACACCAATCAAACTTGGATGCCCTAGTTTCGTTCTTCTAGGTTGAAGCATTCGTTTGCAGTAACAGTTTGAATTTTTAGTTTTCTCTCTGTTTTCTCCTATATTGACAGATGCAGTTCGAACTCTAAATCAACACGGTTTCTGCTAGCTTCTTGAAACTTGACACAATACAGTAGTTCTACGTTCTATCTCTAAGTTTTGTTTCCTCTTGATGTAGCCTAATGCAGGGGCTGCGAATAACACTTATATGGAAACGGGTTGCCAAACTTTCAAACACTAGAGTCTCCTGAAATCTCAACATATATTTTTTCATCCAATCTTCATGATACATTCACGTAATGATCAGTACACCAATCCCACTTGGATGCCCAAGTTTAGTTCTCCTAGATTGAAGGATTCGTTTCCAGGAACAGTTTGAATTTTTAGGTTTCACTCTGTTTTCTCCTATATTGACAGATGCAGTTCGAACTCTAAAGCAACACGGTTTGTGGTAGCTTCTTGAATCTTGACACCATACAGTAGTTCTATGTTGTATCTCTAAGCTTTGTTTCCTCTTGATGTACCCTTAAGCAGAGACTGGAGAATAACTCATTCAATGAAAGGCGTTGTTAGGCTGCCAAAAAACTACAGTCTCTTGAAATCACAACATATATTTTTTCTTCCGGACCTCCATGATACTTTCAAGTAATGAGCAGTACACCAATCAAACTCGGATGCCCTAGTTTCGTTCTCCTAGGTTGAAGCATTCGTTTGCAGTAACATTTTGAATTTTTAGGTTTCACTCTGTTTTCTCCAATATTGACAGATGCAGTTCGAACTCTAAATCAACACGGTTTGTGCTTGCTTCTTTAAACTTGACACAATACAGTAGTTCTACGTTCTATCTCTAAGGTTTGTTTCGTCTTGATGTAGCCTTAAGCAGAGACTGGAGAATAACTCATTCAATGAAAGGCATGGTTAGGCTGCCAAAAAACTACAGTCTCCTGAAATCACAACATATATTTTTTCTTCCGACCTTCATGATACTTTCAAGTAATTAGCAGTACACCAATCCAACTTAGATGCCCAAGTTTCGTTCTCCTAGTTTGTAGCATTCGTTTGCAGTAACAGTTTGAATTTTTAGGTTTCACTCTGTTTTCTCCTATACTGACAGATGCAGTTCGAACTCTAAATCAAACACAGTTTCTGCTAGCTTCTTGAAACTTGACACAATAGAGTAGTTCTACGTTCTATTTCTAAGTTTTGTTTCCTCTTGATGTAGCCTAATGCAGGGATTGCAAATAACACTTATATGGAAAGGGATTGCCAAACGTCCAAACACTAGAGTCTCCTGAAATCTCAACATATATTTTTTCATCCAATCTTCATGATACATTCACGTAATGATCAGTACACCAATCCCACTTGGATGCCCAAGTTTAGTTCTCCTCGATTGAAGCATTCGTATCCAGTAACAGTTTGAATTTTTAGGTTTCACTCTGTTTTCTCCTATATTGACAGATGCAGTTCGAACTCTAAATCAACACGGTTTGTGCTAGCTTCTTGAAACTTGACACAATATAGTAGTTCTACGTTCTATCTCTAAGGTTTGTTTCCTCTTGATGTAGCCTTAAGCAAAGACTGGCGAATAACTCATTCAATGAAATGCGTTGTTAGGTTGCCAAAAAACTACAGTCTCCTGTAATCTCAACATATATTTTTTCTTCCGACCTTCATGATACTTTCAAGTAATGAGCAGTACACCAATCAAACTTGGATGCCCTAGTTTCGTTCTTCAAGGTGAAGCATTCGTTTGCAGTAACAGTTTGAATTCTTAGGTTTCACTCTGTTTTCTCCTATATTGACAGATGCAGTTCGAACTCTAAATCAACACGGTTTGTGCTAGCTTCTTGAAACTTGACACAATACAGTAGTTCTACGTTCTATCTCTAAGGTTTGTTTCCTCTTGATGTAGCCTTAAGCAGAGACTGGAGAATAACTCATTCAATGAAAGGCGTTGTTAGGCTGTAAAAAAACTACAGTCTCCTGAAATCACAATATATATTTTTTCTTCCGACCTTCATGATACTTTCAAGTAATGTACAGTACACCAATCGAACTTGGATGCCCAAGTTTCGTTCCCCTAGGTTGAAGCATTCGTTTGCAGTAACAGTTTGAATTTTTAGGTTTCACTGTATTTTCTCCTATATTGACAGATGCAGTTCGAACTCTAAATCAAACACAGTTTGTGCTAGCTTCTTGAAACTTGACACAATACAGTAGTTCTACGTTCTATCTCTAAGTTTTGTTTCCTCTTGATATAGCCTAATGCAGGGACTGCGAATAACACTTATATTGAAAGGGGATGCCAAACTTCCAAACACTAGAGTCTCCTGAAATCTCAACATATATTTTTTCAACCAAACTTCATGATACATTCACGTAATGATGAGTACACCAATCCCACTTGGATGCCCAAGTTTAGTTCTCCTAGATTGAAGCATTCGTTTTTAGGAACAGTTTGAATTTTTAGGTTTCACTCTGTTTTCTCCTATATTGACAGATTCAGTACGAACTCTAAATCAACACGGTTTGTGCTAGCTTCTTGAAACTTGACACAATACAGTAGTTCTACGTTCTATCTCTAAGTTTTGTTTCCTCTTGATGTAGCCTAATGCAGGGACTGCGAATAACACTTATATGGAAAGGGGTTGCCAAACTTCCAAACACTAGAGTCTCCTGAAATCTCAACATATATTTTTTCATCCAATCTTCATGATGCATTCACGTAATGATCAGTACACCAATCCCACTTGGATGCTCAAGTTTAGTTCTCCTAGATTGAAGCATTCGTTTCCAGGAACAGTTTGAATTTTTAGGTTTCACTCTGTTTTCTCCTATATTGACAGATGCAGTTCGAACTCTAAATGACCACGGTTTGTGCTAGCTTCTTGAAACTTGACACAATACAGTAGTTCTACATTGTATCTCTAAGGTTTTTTCCTCTTGATATAGCCTTAAGCAGAGACTGGAAAATAACTCATTCAATGAAAGGCGTTGTTAGGCTGCCAAAAACTATGTCTCCTGAAATCACAACATATATTTTTTCTTCCGACCTTAATGATACTTTCAACTAATGAGCAGTACACCAATCAAACTTGGATGCCCAAGTTTCGTTCTCCTAGGTTGAATCATTCGTTTGCAGTAACAGTTTGAATTTTTAGGTTTCACTCTGTTTTCTCCTATATTGACAGATGCAGTTCGAACTCTAAATCAAACACAGTTTATGCTAGCTTCTTGAAACTTGACACAATACAGTAGTTCTACGTTCTATCTCTAAGTTTTGTTTCCTCTTGATGTAGCCTAATGCAGGGACTGCGAATAACACTTATATGGAAAGGGCTTGCCAAACTTCCAAACACTAGAGTCTCCTGAAATCTCTACATATATCTTTTCATCCAATCTTCATGATACATTCACGTAATGATGAGTACACCAATCCCACTTGGATGCCCAAGTTTAGTTCTCCTAGATTGAAGCATTCGTTTCCAGGAACAGTTTGAATTTTTAGGTTTCACTCTGTTTTCTCCTATATTAACAGATGCAGAACGAACTCTAAATCAACACGGTTTGTTCTAGCTTCTTGAAACTTGACACAATACAGTAGTTCTACGTTCTATCTCTAAGGTTTGTTTCCTCTTGATGTAGCCTTAAGCAGAGACTAGAGAATAACTCATTCAATGAAAGGCGTTGTTAGGCTGTAAAAAAACTACAGTCTCCTGAAATCACAATATATATTTTTTCTTCCGACCTTCATGATACTTTCAAGCAATGAGCAGTACACCAATCCAACTTGGATGCAAAAGTTTCGTTCTCCTATGTTGAAGCATTCGTTTGCAGTAACAGTTTGAATTTTCAGGTTTCACTCTGTTTTCTCCTATATTGACAGATGCAGTTCGAACTCTAAATCAACACGGTTTCTGCTAGCTTCTTGAAACTTGACACAATACAGTAGTTCTACGTTCTATCTCTAAGGTTTGTTTCCTCTTGATGTAGTCTTAAGCAAAGACTGTTGAATAACTCATTCAATGAAAGGCATTGTTAGGCTGCCAAAAAAATACAGTCTCCAGAAATCACAACATATATTTTTTTTTCCGACCTTCATGATACTTTCAAGTAATGAGCAGTACACCAATCAAACTTGGATGCCGAAGTTTCGTTCTCCTAGGTTGAAGCATTCGTTTGCAGTAACAGTTTGAATTTTAGGTTTCACTCTGTTTTCTCCTATATTGACAGATGCAGTTCGAACTCTAAATCAAACACAGTTTGTGCTAGCTTCTTGAACCTTGACACAATACAGTAGTTCTACGTTCTATTTCTAAGTTTTGTTTCCTCTTGATGTAGCCTAATGCAGGGATTGCAAATAACACTTATATGTAAAGGGGTTGCCAAACTTCCAAACACTAGAGTCTCCTGAAATCTCAACATATATTTTTTCATCCAATTTTCATGATACATTCACGTAATGATCAATACACCAATCCCACTTGGATGCCCAAGTTTAGTTCTCCTAGATTGAAGCATTCATTTCTAGGAACAGTTTGAATTTTTAGGTTTCACTCTGTTTTCTCCTATATTGACAGATGCAGTTCGAAATCTAAATCAAACACGGTTTCTGCTAGCTTCTTGAAACTTGACACAATACAGTAGTTCTATGTTCTATCTCTAAGGTTTGTTTCCTCTTGATGTAGCCTTAAGCAGAGACTGGAGAATAACTCATTCAATGAAAGGCGTTGTTAGGCTGCCAAAAAACTAGAGTCTCCTGAAATCACAACATATATTTTTTCTTCCGACCTTCATGATACTTTCAAGTAATGAGCAGTACACCAATCAAACTTGGATGCCCAAGTTTCGTTCTCCTAGGTCGAAGCTCTCGTTTGCAGTAACAGTTTGAATTTATAGCTTTCAATCTGTTTTCTCCTATATTGTCAGATGCAGTTCGAACTCTAAATCAAACACAGTTTGTGCTAGCTTCTTGAAACTTGACACAATACAGTAGTTCTACGTTCTGTCTCTAAGTTTTGTTTCCTCTTGATGTAGCCTAATGCAGGGACTGCGAATAACACTTATATGGAAAGGGGTTGCCAAACTTCCAAACACTAGAGTCTCCTGAAATCTCAACACATATTTTTCATCCAATCTTCATGATACATTCACGTAATGATCAGTACACCAATCCCACTTGGATGCCCAAGTTTAGTTCTCCTAGATTGAAGCATTCGTTTCCAGGAACAGTTTGAATTTTTAGGTTTCACTCTGTTTTCTCCTATATTGACAGATGCAGTTCGAACTCTAAATCAACACGGTTTGTGCTAGCTTCTTGAAACTTGACACAATACAGTAGTTCTACGTTCTATCTCTAAGGTTTGTTTCGTCTTGATGTAGCCTTAAGCAGAGACTGGAGAATAACTCATTCAATGAAAGGCGTTGTTAGGCTGCCAAGAAACTACAGTCTCCTGAAATAACAACATATATTTTTTCTTCCGACCTTCATGATACATTCAAGTAATGAGCAGTACACCAATCAAACTTGGATGCCCTAGTTTCCTTCTTCTAGGTTGAAGCATTCGTTTGCAGTAACAGTTTGAATTTTTAGGTTTCACTCTGTTTTCTCCTATATTGACAGATGCAGTTCGAACTCTAAATCAACACGGTTTTTGCTAGCTTCTTGAAACTTGACACAATACAGTAGTTCTACGTTCTATCTCTAAGGTTTGTTTCCTCTTGATGTAGCCTTAAGCAGAGACTGGAGAATAACTCATTCAATGAAATCCGTTGTTAGGTTGCCAAAAAACTACAGTCTCCTGTATTCTCAACATACATTTTTTCTTCCGACCTTCATGATACTTTCAAGTAATGAGCAGTACACCAATCAAACTTGGATGCCCAAGTTTTGTTCTCCTAGGTTGAAGCATTCGTTTGCAATAACAGTTTGAATTTTTAGGTTTCACTCTGTTTTCTCCTATATTGACAGATGCAGTTCGAACTCTAAATCAAACACTGTTTCTGCTAGCTTCTTAAAACTTGACACAATACCGTAGTTCTACGTTCTATCTCTAAGTTTTGTTTCCCCTTGATGTATCCTAATGCAGGGACTGCGAAATACACTTATATGGAAATGGGTTGCCAACCTTCCAAACACTAGAGTCTCCTGAAATCTCAACATATATTTTTTCATCCAATCTTCATGATACATTCACGTAATGATCAGTACACCAATCCCACTTGGATGCCCAAGTTTAGTTCTCCTAGATTGAAGCATTCGTTTCCAGGAACAGTTTGAATTTTTAGGTTTCACTCTGTTTTCTCCTATATTGACAGATGCAGTTCGAACTCTAAATCAAACACGGTTTCTGCTACCTTCTTGAAACTTGACACAATACAGTAGTTCTACGTTCTATCTCTAAGGTTTGTTTCGTCTTGATGTAGCCTTAAGCAGAGACTGGAGAATAACTCATTCAATGAAAGTCGTTGTTAGGCTGCCAAAAAACTACAGTCTCCTGAAATCACAACATATATTTTTTCTTCCGACCTTCATGATACTTTCAATTAATGAGCAGTACACCAATCAAACTTGGATGCCCAAGTTTCGTTCTCCTAGGTTGAAGCATCCTTTGCAGTAACAGTTTGAATTTTCAGGTTTCACTCTGTTTTATTCTATATTGACAGATGCAGTTCGATCTCTAAATCAAACACAGTTTGTGCTAGCTTCTTGAAACTTGACACAATACAGTAGTTCTACGTTCTATCTCTAAGTTTTGTTTCCTCTTGATGTAGCCTAATGCAGGGACTGCGAATAACACTTATATGGAAAGGGGTTGCCAAATTACCAAACACTAGAGTCTCCGGAAATCTAAACATATATTTTTTCATCCAATCTTCATGATACATTCACGTAATGATCAGTACACCAATCCCACTTGGATGCCCAAGTTTAGTTCTCTTAGATTGAAGCATTCGTTTCCAGGAACAGTTTGAATTTTTAGGTTTCACTCTGTTTTCTCCTATATTGACAGATGCAGTTCGAATTCTAAATCAACACGGTTTGTGCTAGCTTCTTGAAACTTGACACAATATAGTAGTTCTACGTTCTATCTCTAAGGTTTGTTTCCTCTTGATGTAGCCTTAAGCAAAGACTGGCGAATAACTCATTCAATGAAATCCGTTGTTAGGTTGCCAAAAAACTACAGTCTCCTGTATTCTCAACATACATTTTTTCTTCCGACCTTCATGATACTTTCAAGTAATGAGCAGTACACCAATCAAACTTGGATGCCCAAGTTTTGTTCTCCTAGGTTGAAGCATTCGTTTGCAATAACAGTTTGAATTTTTAGGTTTCACTCTGTTTTCTCCTATATTGACAGATGCAGTTCGAACTCTAAATCAAACACTGTTTCTGCTAGCTTCTTAAAACTTGACACAATACCGTAGTTCTACGTTCTATCTCTAAGTTTTGTTTCCCCTTGATGTATCCTAATGCAGGGACTGCGAAATACACTTATATGGAAATGGGTTGCCAACCTTCCAAACACTAGAGTCTCCTGAAATCTCAACATATATTTTTTCATCCAATCTTCATGATACATTCACGTAATGATCAGTACACCAATCCCACTTGGATGCCCAAGTTTAGTTCTCCTAGATTGAAGCATTCGTTTCCAGGAACAGTTTGAATTTTTAGGTTTCACTCTGTTTTCTCCTATATTGACAGATGCAGTTCGAACTCTAAATCAAACACGGTTTCTGCTAACTTCTTGAAACTTGACACAATACAGTAGTTCTACGTTCTATCTCTAAGGTTTGTTTCGTCTTGATGTAGCCTTAAGCAGAGACTGGAGAATAACTCATTCAATGAAAGTCGTTGTTAGGCTGCCAAAAAACTACAGTCTCCTGAAATCACAACATATATTTTTTCTTCCGACCTTCATGATACTTTCAATTAATGAGCAGTACACCAATCAAACTTGGATGCCCAAGTTTCGTTCTCCTAGGTTGAAGCATCCTTTGCAGTAACAGTTTGAATTTTCAGGTTTCACTCTGTTTTATTCTATATTGACAGATGCAGTTCGATCTCTAAATCAAACACAGTTTGTGCTAGCTTCTTGAAACTTGACACAATACAGTAGTTCTACGTTCTATCTCTAAGTTTTGTTTCTTCTTGATGTAGCCTAATGCAGGGACTGCGAATAACACTTATATGGAAAGGGGTTGCCAAATTTCCAAACACTAGAGTCTCCGGAAATCTAAACATATATTTTTTCATCCAATCTTCATGATACATTCACGTAATGATCAGTACACCAATCCCACTTGGATGCCCAAGTTTAGTTCTCTTAGATTGAAGCATTCGTTTCCAGGAACAGTTTGAATTTTTAGGTTTCACTCTGTTTTCTCCTATATTGACAGATGCAGTTCGAATTCTAAATCAACACGGTTTGTGCTAGCTTCTTGAAACTTGACACAATATAGTAGTTCTACGTTCTATCTCTAAGGTTTGTTTCCTCTTGATGTAGCCTTAAGCAAAGACTGGCGAATAACTCATTCAATGAAATCCGTTGTTAGGTTGCCAAAAAACTACAGTCTCCTGTATTCTCAACATACATTTTTTTCTTCCGACCTTCATGATACTTTCAAGTAATGAGCAGTACACCAATCAAACTTGGATGCCCAAGTTTTGTTCTCCTAGGTTGAAGCATTCGTTTGCAATAACAGTTTGAATTTTTAGGTTTCACTCTGTTTTCTCCTATATTGACAGATGCAGTTCGAACTCTAAATCAAACACGGTTTCTGCTAGCTTCTTGAAACTTGACACAATACCATAGTTCTACGTTCTATCTCTAAGTTTTGTTTCCCCTTGATGTATCCTAATGCAGGGACTGCGAAATACACTTATATGGAAATGGGTTGCCAACCTTCCAAACACTAGAGTCTCCTGAAATCTCAACATATATTTTTTCATCCAATCTTCATGATACATTCACGTAATGATCAGTACACCAATCCCACTTGGATGCCCAAGTTTAGTTCTCCTAGATTGAAGCATTCGTTTCCAGGAACAGTTTGAATTTTTAGGTTTCACTCTGTTTTCTCCTATATTGACAGATGCAGTTCGAACTCTAAATCAAACACGGTTTCTGCTACCTTCTTGAAACTTGACACAATACAGTAGTTCTACGTTCTATCTCTAAGATTTGTTTCGTCTTGATGTAGCCTTAAGCAGAGACTGGAGAATAACTCATTCAATGAAAGGCGTTGTTAGGCTGCCAAAAAACTACAGTCTCCTGAAATCACAACATATATTTTTTCTTCCGACCTTCATGATACTTTCAATTAATGAGCAGTACACCAATCAAACTTGGATGCCCAAGTTTCGTTCTCCTAGGTTGAAGCATCCTTTGCAGTAACAGTTTGAATTTTCAGGTTTCACTCTGTTTTATTCTATATTGACAGATGCAGTTCGATCTCTAAATCAAACACAGTTTGTGCTAGCTTCTTGAAACTTGACACAATACAGTAGTTCTACGTTCTATTTCTAAGTTTTGTTTCCTCTTGATGTAGCCTAATGCAGGGACTGCGAATAACACTTATATGGAAAGGGGTTGCCAAATTTCCAAACACTAGAGTCTCCGGAAATCTAAACATATATTTTTTCATCCAATCTTCATGATACATTCACGTAATGATCAGTACACCAATCCCACTAGGATGCCCAAGTTTAGTTCTCTTAGATTGAAGCATTCGTTTCCAGGAACAGTTTGAATTTTTAGGTTTCACTCTGTTTTCTCCTATATTGACAGATGCAGTTCGAATTCTAAATCAACACGGTTTGTGCTAGCTTCTTGAAACTTGACACAATATAGTAGTTCTACGTTCTATCTCTAAGGTTTGTTTCCTCTTGATGTAGCCTTAAGCAAAGACTGGCGAATAACTCATTCAATGAAATCCGTTGTTAGGTTGCCAAAAAACTACAGTCTCCTGTATTCTCAACATACATTTTTTCTTCCGACCTTCATGATACTTTCAAGTAATGAGCAGTACACCAATCAAACTTGGATGCCCAAGTTTTGTTCTAATAGGTTGAAGCATTCGTTTGCAATAACAGTTTGAATTTTTAGGTTTCACTCTGTTTTCTCCTATATTGACAGATGCAGTTCGAACTCCAAATCAAACACGGTTTCTGCTAGCTTCTTGAAACTTGACACAAGACCGTAGTTCTACGTTCTATCTCTAAGTTTTGTTTCCCCTTGATGTATCCTAATGCAGGGACTGCGAAATACACTTATATGGAAATGGGTTGCCAAACTTCCAAACACTAGAGTCTCCTGAAATCTCAACATCTATTTTTTCATCCAATCTTCATGATACATTCACGTAATGATCAGTACACCAATCCCACTTGGATGCCCAAGTTTAGTTGTCCTAGATTGAAGCATTCGTTTCCAGGAACAGTTTGAATTTTTAGGTTTCACTGTTTTCTCCTATATTGACAGATGCAGTACGAACTCTAAATCAACACGGTTTGTGCTAGCTTCTTGATACTTGACACAATACAGTAGTTCTACTTTCTATCTCTAAGGTTTGTTTCCTCTTGATGTAGCCTTAAGCAGAGACTGGAGAATAACTCATTCAATGAAAGGCGTTGTTAGGCTGCCAAAAAACTACAGTCTCTTGAAATCACAACATATATTTTTTCTTCTGACCTTCATGATACTTTCAAGTAATGAGCAGTACACCAATCAAACTTGGATGCCCTAGTTTCGTTCTCCTAGGTTGAAGCAATTGTTTGCAGTAAGAGTTTGAATTTTTAGGTTTCACTCTGTTTTCTCCTATATTGACAGATGCAGTTCGAACTCTAAATCAAACACAGTTTGTGCCAGCTTCTTGAAACTTCACACAGTACAGTAGTTCTACGTTCTATCTATAAGTTTGGTTTCCTCTTGATGTAGCCTAATGCAGGGACTGCGAATAACACTTATATGGAAAGGGGTTGCCAAACTTCCAAACACTAGAGTCTCCTGAAATCTCAACATATATTTTTTCATCCAATCTTCATGATACATTCACGTAATGATCAGTACACCAATCCCACTTGGATGCCCAAGTTTAGTTCTCCTAGCTTGAAGCATTCGTTTCCAGGAACAGTTTGAATTTTTATGTTTCACTCTGTTTTCTCCTATATTGACAGATGCAGTTCGAACTCTAAATCAACACGGTTTGTGCTAGCTTCTTGAAACTTGACACAATACAGTAGTTCTACGTTCTATCTCTAAGGTTTGTTTCGTCTTGATGTAGCCTTAAGCAGAGACTGGAGAATAACTCATTCAATGAAAGGCGTTGTTAGGCTGCCAAAAAATTTACAGTCTCCTGAAATCAGATCACATATTTTTTCTTCCAAACTTCATGACACTTTCAAGTAATGAGCAGTACACCAATCAAACTTGGATGCCCAAGTTTCGTTCTCCTAGGTTGAAGCATTCGTTTGCAGTAACAGTTTGAATTTTTAGGTTTCACTCTGTTTTCTCCTATATTGACAGATGCAGTTCGAACTCTAAATCAAACACAGTTTGTGCTAGCTTCTTGAAACTTGACACAATACAGTAGTTCTACGTTCTGTCTCTAAGGTTTGTTTCCTCTTGATGTAGCCTTAAGCAGAGACTGGCGGATAACTCATTCAATGAAATGCGTTGTTAGGTTGCCAAAAAACTACAGTCTCCTGTAATCTCAACATATATTTTTTCTTCCGACCTTCATGATACTTTCAAGTAATGAGCAGTACACCAATCAAACTTGGATGCCCAAGTTTCGTTCTCCTAGGTTGAAACATTCGTTTGCAGTAACAGTTTGAATTTTTAGGTTTCACTCTGTTTTCTCCTATATTGACAGATGCAGTTCGAACTCTAAATCAACACGGTTTGTGCTAGATTCTTGAAACTTGACACAATACAGTAGTTCTACATTCTATCTCTAATGTTTGTTTCCTCTTGATGTAGCCTTAAGCAGAAACTGGAGAATAACTCATTCAATGAAAGGCGTTGTTAGGCTGCCAAAAAACTCCAGTCTCCTGAAATCAAAACATATATTTTTTCTTACGACCTTCATGATACTTTCAAGTAATGAGCAGTACACTAATCAAACTTGGATGCCCTAGTTTCGTTCTTCTAGGTTGAAGCATTCGTTTGCAGTAACAGTTTGAATTTTTAGGTTTCACTCTGTTTTCTCCTATATTGACAGATGCAGTTCGAACTCTAAATCAAACACGGTTTCTGCTAGCTTCGTGAAACTTGACACAATACAGTAGTTCTACGTTCTATCTCTAAGGTTTGTTTTGTCTTGATGTAGCCTTCAGCAGAGACTGGAGAATAACTCCTTCAATGAAAGGGTTGTTAGGCTGCCAAAAAACTACAGTCTCCTGAAATCACAACATATATTTTTTCTTCCGACCTTCATGATACTTTCAAGTAATGAGCAGTACACCAATCAAACTTGGATGCCCAAGTTTCGTTCTCCTAGGTTGAAGCATTCGTTTGCAGTAACCGTTTGAATTTTTAGGTTTCACTGTGTTTTCTCCTATATTGACAGATGCAGTTCGAACTCTAAATCAAACACAGTTTGTGCTAGCTTCTTGAAACTTGACACAATACAGTAGTTCTACGTTCTATCTCTAAGTTTTGTTTCCTCTTGATGTAGCCTAATGCAGGTACTGCGAATAACACTTATATTGAAAAAGGTTGCCAAACTTCCAAACACTAGAGTCTCCTGAAATCTCAACATATATTTTTTCATCCAATCTTCATGATACATTCACGTAATGATCAGTACACCAATCCCACTTGGATGCCCAATTTTAGTTCTCCTAGATTGAAGCATTCGTTTCCAGGAACAGTTTGAATTTTCAGGTTTCACTCTGTTTTCTCCTATATTGACAGATGCAGTACGAACTCTAAATCAACACGGTTTGTGCTAGCTTCTTGAAACTTGACACAATACAGTAGTTCTACTTTCTATCTGTAACGTTTGTTTCCTCTTGATGTAGCCTTAAGCAGAGACTGGAGAATAACTCATTCAATGAAAGGCGTTGTTAGGCTGCCAAAAAACTACAGTCTCCTGAAATCACAACATATATTTTTTCTTCCGACCTTCATGATACTTTCAATTAATGAGCAGTACACCAATCAAACTTGGATGCCCTAGTTTCGTTCTCCTAGGTTGAAGCATCCTTTGCAGTAACAGTTTGAATTTTCAGGTTTCACTCTGTTTTATTCTATATTGACAGATGCAGTTCGATCTCTAAATCAAACACAGTTTGTGCTAGCTTCTTGAAACTTGACACAATACAGTAGTTCTACGTTCTATCTCTAAGTTTTGTTTCCTCTTGATGTAGCCTAATGCAGGGACTGCGAATAACACTTATATGGAAAGGGGTTGCCAAATTTCCAAACACTGGAGTCTCCGGAAATCTAAACATATATTTTTTCATCCAATCTTCATGATACATTCACGTAATGATCAGTACACCAATCCCACTAGGATGCCCAAGTTTAGTTCTCTTAGATTGAAGCATTCGTTTCCAGGAACAGTTTGAATTTTTAGGTTTCACTCTGTTTTCTCCTATATTGACAGATGCAGTTCGAATTCTAAATCAACACGGTTTGTGCTAGCTTCTTGAAACTTGACACAATATAGTAGTTCTACGTTCTATCTCTAAGGTTTGTTTCCTCTTGATGTAGCCTTAAGCAAAGACTGGCGAATAACTCATTCAATGAAATCCGTTGTTAGGTTGCCAAAAAACTACAGTCTCCTGTATTCTCAACATACATTTTTTCTTCCGACCTTCATGATACTTTCAAGTAATGAGCAGTACACCAATCAAACTTGGATGCCCAAGTTTTGTTCTCCTAGGTTGAAGCATTCGTTTGCAATAACAGTTTGAATTTTTAGGTTTCACTCTGTTTTCTCCTATATTGACAGATGCAGTTCGAACTCCAAATCAAACACGGTTTCTGCTAGCTTCTTGAAACTTGACACAAGACCGTAGTTCTACGTTCTATCTCTAAGTTTTGTTTCCCCTTGATGTATCCTAATGCAGGGACTGCGAAATACACTTATATGGAAATGGGTTGCCAAACTTCCAAACACTAGAGTCTCCTGAAATCTCAACATGTATTTTTTCATCCAATCTTCATGATACATTCACGTAATGATCAGTACACCAATCCCACTTGGATGCCCAAGTTTAGTTGTCCTAGATTGAAGCATTCGTTTCCAGGAACAGTTTGAATTTTTAGGTTTCACTGTTTTCTCCTATATTGACAGATGCAGTACGAACTCTAAATCAACACGGTTTGTGCTAGCTTCTTGATACTTGACACAATACAGTAGTTCTACTTTCTATCTCTAAGGTTTGTTTCCTCTTGATGTAGCCTTAAGCAGAGACTGGAGAATAACTCATTCAATGAAAGGCGTTGTTAGGCTGCCAAAAAACTACAGTCTCTTGAAATCACAACATATATTTTTTCTTCTGACCTTCATGATACTTTCAAGTAATGAGCAGTACACCAATCAAACTTGGATGCCCTAGTTTCGTTCTCCTAGGTTGAAGCATTTGTTTGCAGTAAGAGTTTGAATTTTTAGGTTTCACTCTGTTTTCTCCTATATTGACAGATGCAGTTCGAACTCTAAATCAAACACAGTTTGTGCCAGCTTCTTGAAACTTCACACAGTACAGTAGTTCTACGTTCTATCTATAAGTTTGGTTTCCTCTTGATGTAGCCTAATGCAGGGACTGCGAATAACACTTATATGGAAAGGGGTTGCCAAACTTCCAAACACTAGAGTCTCCTGAAATCTCAACATATATTTTTTCATCCAATCTTCATGATACATTCACGTAATGATCAGTACACCAATCCCACTTGGATGCCCAAGTTTAGTTCTCCTAGCTTGAAGCATTCGTTTCCAGGAACAGTTTGAATTTTTATGTTTCACTCTGTTTTCTCCTATATTGACAGATGCAGTTCGAACTCTAAATCAACACGGTTTGTGCTAGCTTCTTGAAACTTGACACAATACAGTAGTTCTACGTTCTATCTCTAAGGTTTGTTTCGTCTTGATGTAGCCTTAAGCAGAGACTGGAGAATAACTCATTCAATGAAAGGCGTTGTTAGGCTGCCAAAAAACTACAGTCTCCTGAAATCAGATCACATATTTTTTCTTCCAAACTTCATGACACTTTCAAGTAATGAGCAGTACACCAATCAAACTTGGATGCCCAAGTTTCGTTCTCCTAGGTTGAAGCATTCGTTTGCAGTAACAGTTTGAATTTTTAGGTTTCACTCTGTTTTCTCCTATATTGACAGATGCAGTTCGAACTCTAAATCAAACACAGTTTGTGCTAGCTTCTTGAAACTTGACACAATACAGTAGTTCTACGTTCTGTCTCTAAGGTTTGTTTCCTCTTGATGTAGCCTTAAGCAGAGACTGGCGGATAACTCATTCAATGAAATGCGTTGTTAGGTTGCCAAAAAACTACAGTCTCCTGTAATCTCAACATATATTTTTTCTTCCGACCTTCATGATACTTTCAAGTAATGAGCAGTACACCAATCAAACTTGGATGCCCAAGTTTCGTTCTCCTAGGTTGAAACATTCGTTTGCAGTAACAGTTTGAATTTTTAGGTTTCACTCTGTTTTCTCCTATATTGACAGATGCAGTTCGAACTCTAAATCAACACGGTTTGTGCTAGATTCTTGAAACTTGACACAATACAGTAGTTCTACGTTCTATCTCTAAGGTTTGTTTCCTCTTGATGTAGCCTTAAGCAGAAACTGGAGAATAACTCATTCAATGAAAGGCGTTGTTAGGCTGCCAAAAAACTCCAGTCTCCTGAAATCAAAACATATATTTTTTCTTACGACCTTCATGATACTTTCAAGTAATGAGCAGTACACTAATCAAACTTGGATGCCCTAGTTTCGTTCTTCTAGGTTGAAGCATTCGTTTGCAGTAACAGTTTGAATTTTTAGGTTTCACTCTGTTTTCTCCTATATTGACAGATGCAGTTCGAACTCTAAATCAAACACGGTTTCTGCTAGCTTCGTGAAACTTGACACAATACAGTAGTTCTACGTTCTATCTCTAAGGTTTGTTTTGTCTTGATGTAGCCTTCAGCAGAGACTGGAGAATAACTCCTTCAATGAAAGGGTTGTTAGGCTGCCAAAAAACTACAGTCTCCTGAAATCACAACATATATTTTTTCTTCCGACCTTCATGATACTTTCAAGTAATGAGCAGTACACCAATCAAACTTGGATGCCCAAGTTTCGTTCTCCTAGGTTGAAGCATTCGTTTGCAGTAACCGTTTGAATTTTTAGGTTTCACTGTGTTTTCTCCTATATTGACAGATGCAGTTCGAACTCTAAATCAAACACAGTTTGTGCTAGCTTCTTGAAACTTGACACAATACAGTAGTTCTACGTTCTATCTCTAAGTTTTGTTTCCTCTTGATGTAGCCTAATGCAGGTACTGCGAATAACACTTATATTGAAAAAGGTTGCCAAACTTCCAAACACTAGAGTCTCCTGAAATCTCAACATATATTTTTTCATCCAATCTTCATGATACATTCACGTAATGATCAGTACACCAATCCCACTTGGATGCCCAATTTTAGTTCTCCTAGATTGAAGCATTCGTTTCCAGGAACAGTTTGAATTTTCAGGTTTCACTCTGTTTTCTCCTATATTGACAGATGCAGTACGAACTCTAAATCAACACGGTTTGTGCTAGCTTCTTGAAACTTGACACAATACAGTAGTTCTACTTTCTATCTGTAACGTTTGTTTCCTCTTGATGTAGCCTTAAGCAGAGACTGGAGAATAACTCATTCAATGAAAGGCGTTGTTAGGCTGCCAAAAAACTACAGTCTCCTGAAATCACAACATATATTTTTTCTTACGACCTTCATGATACTTTCAAGTAATGAGCAGTACACTAATCAAACTTGGATGCCCTAGTTTCGTTCTTCTAGGTTGAAGCATTCGTTTGCAGTAACAGTTTGAATTTTTAGGTTTCACTCTGTTTTCTCCTATATTGACAGATGCAGTTCGAACTCTAAATCAAACACGGTTTCTGCTAGCTTCTTGAAACTTGACACAATACAGAAGTTCTACGTTCTATCTCTAAGGTTTGTTTCGTCTTGATGTAGCCTTCAGCAGAGACTGGAGAATAACTACTTCAATGAAAGGGTTGTTAGGCTGCCAAAAAACTACAGTCTCATGAAATCACAACATATATTTTTTCTTCCGACCTTCATGATACTTTCAAGTAATGAGCAGTACACCAATCAAACTTGGATGCCCAAGTTTCGTTCTCCTAGGTTGAAGTATTCGTTTGCAGTAACCGTTTGAATTTTTAGGTTTCACTCTGTTTTCTCCTATATTGACAGATGCAGTTCGAACTCTAAATCAAACACAGTTCGTGCTAGCTTCTTGAAACTTGACACAATACAGTAGTTCTACGTTCTATCTCTAAGTTTTGTTTCCTCTTGATGTAGCCTAATGCAGGTACTGCGAATAACACTTATATTGAAAAAGGTTGCCAAACTTCCAAACACTAGAGTCTCCTGAAATCTCAACATATATTTTTTCATCCAATCTTCATGACACATTCACGTAATGATCAGTACACCAATCCCACTTGGATGCCCAATTTTAGTTCTCCTAGATTGAAGCATTCGTTTCCAGGAACAGTTTGAATTTTCAGGTTTCACTCTGTTTTCTCCTATATTGACAGATGCAGTACGAACTCTAAATCAACACGGTTTGTGCTAGCTTCTTGAAACTTGACACAATACAGTAGTTCTACTTTCTATCTGTAACGTTTGTTTCCTCTTGATGTAGCCTTAAGCAGAGACTGGAGAATAACACATTCAATGAAATGCGTTGTTAGGTTGGCAAAAAACTACAGTCTCCTGTAATCTCAACATATATTTTTTTCTTACGACCTTCATGATACTTTCAAGTAATGAGCAGTACACTAATCAAACTTGGATGCCCAAGTTTTGTTCTCCTAGGTTGAAGCATTCGTTTCCAGTAACAGTTTGAATTTTTAAGTTTCACTCTGTTTTCTCCCTATATTGACAGATGCAGTTCGAACTCTAAATCAAACACAGTTTGTGCTAGCTTCTTGAAACGTGACACAATACAGTCGTTCTACGTTCTATCTCTAAGTTTTGTTTCCTCTTGTTGTAGCCTAATGCAGGGACTGCGAATAACACTTATATGGAAAGGGGTTGCCAACCTTCCAAACACTAGAGTCTCCTGAAATCTCAACCTATATTTTTTCATCCAATCTTCATGATACATTCACGTAATGATCAGTACACCAATCCCACTTGGATGCCCAAGTTTAGTTCTCCTTTATTGAAGCATTCGTTTTAGGAACAGTTTGATTTTCTAGGTTTCACTCTGTTTTCTCCTATATTGACAGATGCAGTTCGAACTCAAAATCAAACACGGTTTCTGCTAGCTTCTTGAAACTTGACACAATACAGTAGTTCTACATACTATCTCTAAGGTTTGTTTCGTCTTGATGTAGCCTTAAGCAGAGACTGGAGAATAAGTAATTCAATGAAAGGCGTTGTTAGGCTGCCAAAAAACTACAGTCTCCTGAAATCACAACATATATTTTGTCTTCCGACCTTCATGATACTTTCAAGTAATGAGCAGTACACCAATCAAACTTGGATGCCCTAGTTTCATTCTTCTAGGTTGAAGCATTCCGTTTGCAGTAAACAGTTTGAATTTTTAGGTTTCACTCTGTTTTCTCCTATATTGACAGATTCAGTTCGAACTCTAAATCAACACGGTTTGTGCTAGCTTCTTGAAACTTGACACAATACAGTAGTTCTGTGTTCTATCTCTAAGTTTTGTTTCCTCTTGTTGTACCCTTAAGCAGAGACTGGTGAATAACTCATTCAATGAAAGGCGTTGTTAGGTTGGCAAAACACTAAGTCTCCTGTAATCTCAACATATATTTTTGAATCCAATCTTCATGATACATAAACGTAATGATCAGTACACCAATCCCACTTGGATGCCCAAGTTTAGTTCTCCTAGATTGAAGCATTCGTTTCCAGGAACAGTTTGAATTTTTAGGTTTCACTCTTTTTTCTCCTATATTGACAGATGCAGTTCGAACTCAAAATCAAACACGGTTTCTGCTAGCTTCTTGAAACTTGACACAATACAGTAGTTCTACGTTCTATCTCGAAGGTTTGTTTCATCTTGATGTAGCCTTATGCAGAGACTGGAGAATAACTCATTCAATGAAAGGCGTTGTTAGGCTGCCAAAAAACTACAGTCTCCTGAAATCACAACATATATTTTTTCTTCCGACCTTCATGATACTTTCAAGTAATAAGCAGTACACCAATCACACTTGGATGCCCAAGTTTCGTTCTCCTAGGTTGAAGCATTCGTTTGCAGTAACCGTTTGAATTTTTAGGTTTCACTCTGTTTTCTCCTATATTGACAGATGCAGTTCGAACTCTAAATCAAACACAGTTTGTGCTAGCTTCTTGAAACTTGACAAAATACAGTAGTTCTACGTTCTATCTCTAAGTTTTGTTTCCTCTTGGTGTAGCCTAATGCAGGGACTGCGAATAACACTTTTATGGAAAGGGGTTGCCAAATTTCCAAACACTAGAGTCTCCGGAAATCTCAACATATATTTTTTCATCCAATCTTCATGATACATTCACGTAATGATCAGTACACCAATCCCACTTGGATGCACAAGTTTAGTTCTCTTAGATTGAAGCAATCGTTTCCAGGAACAGTTTGAATTTTTAGGTTTCACTCTGTTTTCTCCTATATTGACAGATGCAGTTCGAACTCTAAATCAACACGGTTTGTGCTAACTTCTTGAAACTTGACACAATACAGTAGTTCTACGTTATATCTCTAAGGTTTGTTTCCTCTTGATGTAGCCTTAAGCAAAGACTGGCGAATAACTCATTCAATGAAATCCGTTGTTAGGTTGCCAAAAAACTACAGTCTCCTGTGATCTCAACATAACTTTTTTCTTCCGACCTTCATGATACTTTTCAAGTAATGAGCAGTACACCAATCAAACTTGGATGCCCAAGTTTTGTTCTCCTAGGTTGAAGCATTCGTTTGCAATAACAGTTTGAATTTTTAGGTTTCACTCTGTTTTCTCCTATATTGACAGATGCAGTTCGAACTCTAAATCAAACACGGTTTCTGCTAGCTTCTTGAAACTTGACACAATACAGTAGTTCTACGTTCTATCTCTAAGGTTTGTTTCCTCTTGATGTAGCCTTAAGCAGAGACTGGAGAATAACTCCTTCAATGAACGGCGTTGTTAGGCTGCAAAAAAACTACCATCTCTTGATATCACAACATATATTTTTTTCTTCCGACCTTCATGATACTTTCAAGTAATAAGCAGTACACCAATCAAACTTGGATGCCCAAGTTTC
>NW_027517566.1:0-42067 GCF_048772815.1 Callospermophilus lateralis | reverse complement strand
TCAAACACGGTTTGTGCTAGCTCCTTGAAACTTGACAAAATAAAGTAGTTCTAAGTTCTGTCTTTGTGGTTTGTTTCCTCTTGAAATAGCCAAAGGAAAGACTGCGTAAAACCCCTTTATTGGAAAGGTGTTCCAAGCTTCCAAAATACTACTGGTTTCTGAATACTCGGCAAATTTTTTTTCATCCGACCTTGATAATCTCTGTGGTAATGATCAGTTCACTAAGTCCAACTTAGCTGCCCAACTTTCACTCTTCTAGGATGAAGCGTTCTTTACCAGTAACAGTTTGAGTTTTTAGGTTTCACTCTATTTCCTCCTGTATATATAGATGGGTTTGGAAGTCTAAAATCAAACACGGTTTGTGCTAGCTCCTTGAAACTTGACAAAATACAGTAGTTCTAAGTTCTGTCTTTGGGGTTTGTTTCCTCTTGAAATAGCACAAGCAAAGACTGCGTAAAACACCTTCATTGGAAAGGTGTGCCAAGCTTCAAAAAACTACTGGTTTTCTGAATACTAGGCAAATTATTTTTCATCCGACCTTGATGATCTCTGTGGTAAGGATCAGTTTACTTAGGTCCACTTAGCTGCCCAATATTCCACTCTTCTAGGATGATGCGTTCTTTACCAGTAACAGTTTGAGTTTTTAGGTTTCACTCTATTTCCTCCTGTATATATAGATGTGTTTGGAAGTCTAAATCAACCACGGTTTGTGCTAGCTCCTTGAAACTTGACAAAATAAAGTAGTTCTAAGTTCTGTCTTTGTGGTTTTTTTCCTCTTGAAATAGTCACAAGCAAAGACTGCGTAAACACATTCATTGGAAAGGTGTGCCAAGCTTCCAAAAAACCACTGGTTTCTGAATACTCGGCAAATTTTTTTTCATCCGACCTTGATGATCTCTGTGGTAATGATCAGTTCACTAAGTCCACTTAGCTGCCCAATTTTCACTCTTCTAGGATGAAGCGTTCGTTACCAGTAACAGTTTGAATTTTTAGGTTCACTCTATTTCCTTCTATACAGATAGATGTGTTTTTTAAGTCTAAATCAAACACGGTTTGTGCTAGCTCCTTGAAACTTGACAAAATAAAGTAGTTCTATTTTCTGTCTTTGTGTTTGTTTCCTCTTGAAATAGCCACAAGCAAAGACTGCGTAAAACACATTCATTGGAAAGGTGTTCCAAGCTTCCAAATACTACTGGTTTTCTGAATACTCGGCAAATTTTTTTTTTCATCCGACCTTGATGATCTCTGTGGTAATGATCAGTTCACTAAGTCCACTTAGCTGCCCAACTTTCACTCTTCTAGGATGAAGCGTTCGTTACCAGTAACAGTTTGAATTTTTAGGTTTCACTCTATTTCCTCCTATACAGATAGATGTGTTTTTTAGTCTAAATCAAACACGGTTTGTGCTAGCTCCTTGAAACTTGACAAAATAAAGTAGTTCTAAGTTCTGTCTTTGTGGTTTGTTTTCCTCTTGAAATAGGCAAAGGAAAGACTGCGTAAAACCCCTTTATTGGAAAGGTGTTCCAAGCTTCCAAAATACTACTGGTTTTCTGAATACTCGGCAAATTTTTTTCATCCGACCTTGATGATCTCTGTGGTAATGATCAGTTCACTAAGTCCACTTAGCTGCCCAACTTTCACTCTTCTAGGATGAAGCGTTCTTTACCAGTAACAGTTTGAGTTTTTAGGTTTCACTCTATTTCCTCCTGATATATAGATGGGTTTGGAAGTCTAAAATCAAACACGGTTTGTGCTAGCTCCTTGAAACTTGACAAAATAAAGTAGTTCTAAGTTCTGTCTTTGTGGTTTGTTTCCTCTTTAAATAGCCACAAGCAAAGACTGTGTAAAACAGATTCATTGGAAAGGTGTGCCAAGCTTCCAAAAAACTACTGGTTTTCGGAATACTCGGCAAATTTTTTTTCATCCGACCTGGTTGATCTCTGTGGTAATAATCAGTTTACTTAGTCCACTTAGCTGCCCAACTTTCACTCTTCTAGGATGAAGCGTTCGTTACCAGTAACAGTTTGTGTTTTTAGGTTTCACTCTATTTCCTCCTATATATATAGATGTGTTTGGAAGTCTAAATCAAACACGGTTTGTGCTAGGCTCCTTGAAACTTGACAAAATAAAGTAGTTCTAAGTTCTGTCTTTGTGGTTTGTTTCCTCTTGAAATAGCCACAAGCAAAGACTGCGTAAAACACCTTTATTTGAAAGGTGTTCCAAGATTCCAAAATACTACTGGTTTTCTGAATACTCGGCAAATTTTTTTTCATCCGACCTTGATGATCTCTGTGGTAATGATCAGTTCACTAAGTCCACTTAGCTGCCCAATTTTCACTCTTCTAGGATGAAGCGTTCGTTACCAGTAACAGTTTGAATTTTTAGGTTTCACTCTATTTCCTCCTATACAGATAGATGTGTTTTTTAAGTCTAAATCAAACACGGTTTGTGCCTAGCTCCTTGAAACTTGACAAAATAAAGTAATTCTAAGTTCTGTCTTTGTGGTTTGTTTCCTTTGAAATAGCCACAAGCAAAGACTGCGTAAAACACATTCATTGAAAGGTGTTCCAAGCTTCCAAAATACTACTGGTTTTCTGAATACTCGGCAAATTTTTTTTCATCCGACATTGATGATCTCTGTGATAATGATCAGTTCACTAAGTCACTTAGCTGCCCAACTTTCACTCTTCTAGGATGAAGCGTTCGTTACCAGTAACAGTTTGAATTTTTAGGTTTCACTCTATTTCCTCCTATACAGATAGATGTGTTTTTTAAGTCTAAATCAAACACGGTTTGTGCTAGCTCCTTGAAACTTGACAAAATAAAGTAGTTCTAAGTTCTGTCTTTGTGGTTTGTTTCCTCTTGAAATAGGCACAAGCAAAGACTGCGTAAAACACCTTCATTGGAAAGGTGTGCCAAGCTTCCAAAAAACTACTGGTTTTCTGAATACTAGGCAAATTTTTTTCATCCGACCTTGATGATCTCTGTGGTAATGATCAGTTTACTTAGTCCACTTAGCTGCCCAATATTCACTCTTCTAGGATGATGCGTTCTTTACCAGTAACAGTTTGAGTTTTTAGGTTTCACTCTATTTTCTCCTGTATATATAGATGTGTTTGGAAGTCTAAATCAAACACGGTTTGTGCTAGCTCCTTGAAACTTGACAAAATAAAGTAGTTCTAAGTTCTGTCTTTGTGGTTTTTTTCCTCTTGAAATAGTCACAAGCAAAGACTGCGTAAAACACATTCATTGGAAAGGTGTGCCAATCTTCCAAAAAACCACTGGTTTTCTGAATACTCGGCAAATTTTTTTTTCATCCGACCTTGATGATCTCTGTGGTAGTGATCAGTTCACTAAGTCCACTTAGCTGCCCAATTTTCACTCTTCTAGGATGAAGCGTTCGTTACCAGTAACAGTTTGAATTTTTAGGTTTCACTCTATTTCCTTCTATACAGATAGATGTGTTTTTAAGTCTAAATCAAACACGGTTTGTGCTAGCTCCTTGAAACTTGACAAAATAAAGTAGTTCTATTTTCTGTCTTTGTGTTTGTTTCCTCTTGAAATAGCCACAAGCAAAGACTGCGTAAAACACATTCATTGGAAAGGTGTTCCAAGCTTCCAAAATACTACTGGTTTTCTGAATACTCGGCAAATTTTTTTTCATCCGACCTTGATGATCTCTGTGGTAATGATCAGTTCACTAAGTCCACTTAGCTGCCCAACTTTCACTCTTCTAGGATGAAGCGTTCGTTACCAGTAACAGTTTGAGTTTTTAGGTTTCACTCTATTTCCTCCTATATATATAGATGTGTTTGGAAGTCTAAATCAAACACGGTTTGTGCTAGCTCCTTGAAACTTGACAAATAAAGTAGTTCTAAGTTCTGTCTTTGTGGTTTGTTTCCTCTTGAAATAGCCACAAGCAAAGACTGCGTAAAACACATTAATTGGAAAGCTGTGCCAAGCTTCCAAAAAACTACTGGTTTTCTGGAATAATCGGCAAATTTTTTTTCATCCGACCTTGATGGTCTCTGTGGTAATGATCAGTTCACTAAGTCCACTTAGCTGCCCAATTTTCACTCTTCTATGATGAAGCGTTCGTTACCAGTAACAGTTTGAGTTTTTAGGTTTCACTCTATTTCCTCCTATACAGATAGATGTGTTTTTTAAGTCTAAATCAAACACGGTTTGTGCTAGCTCCTTGAAACTTGACAAAATAAAGTAGTTCTAAGTTCTGTCTTTGTGGTTTGTTTGATATAGCCCACAAGCAAAAGACTGCGAAAAAAACAACCTTTTATTGGAAAGGTGTTCCAAGTTTTCCAAAATACTACTGGTTTTCGGAATAATCGGCAAATTTTTTTTCATCCGACCTTGATGATCTCTGTGGTAATGATCAGTTCACTAAGTCCACTTAGCTGCCCAACTTTCACTCTTCTAGGATGAAGCGTTCGTTACCAGTAACAGTTTGAATTTTTAGGTTTCACTCTATTTCCTCCTATACAGATAGATGTGTTTTTTAAGTCTAAATCAAACACGGTTTGTGCTAGCTCCTTGAAACTTGACAAAATAAAGTAGTTCTAAGTTCTGTCTTTGTGGTTTGTTTCCTCTTGAAATAGCCACAAGCAAAGACTGCGTAAAACCCCTTTATTGGAAAGGTGTTCCAAGCTTCCAAAATACTTCTGGTTTTCTGAATACTCGGCAAATTTTTTTTCATCCGACCTTGATGATCTCTGTGGTAATGATCAGTTCACTAAGTCCACTTAGCTGCCCAACTTTCACTCTTCTAGGATGAAGCGTTCTTTACCAGTAACAGTTTGAGTTTTTAGGTTTCACTCTATTTCCTCCTGTATATATAGATGTGTTTGGAAGTCTAAATCAAACACGGTTTGTGCTAGCTCCTTGAAACTTGACAAAATAAAGTAGTTCTAAGTTCTGTCTTTGTGGTTTGTTTCCTCTTGAAATAGCCACAAGCAAAGACTGCGTAAAACAGATTCATTGGAAAGGTGTGCCAAGCTTCCAAAAAACTACTGGTTTTCTGAATACTCGGCAAATTTTTTTTCATCCGACCTTGATGATCTCTGTGGTAATGATCAGTTTACTTAGTCCACTTAGCTGCCCAATATTCACTCTTCTAGAATGAAGCGTTCGTTACCAGTAACAGTTTGTGTTTTTAGGTTTCACTCTATTTCCTCCTATATATATAGATGTGTTTGGAAGTCTAAATCAAACACGGTTTGTGCTAGCTCCTTGAAACTTGACAAAATAAAGTAGTTCTAAGTTCTGTCTTTGTGGTTTGTTTCCTCTTGAAATAGCCACAAGCAAAGACTGCGTAAAACACCTTTATTTGAAAGGTGTTCCAAGATTCCAAAATACTACTGGTTTTCTGAATACTCGGCAAATTTTTTTTCATCCGACCTTGATGATCTCTGTGGTAATGATCAGTTCACTAAGTCCACTTAGCTGCCCAATTTTCACTCTTCTAGGATGAAGCGTTCGTTACCAGGAACAGTTTGAGTTTTTAGGTTTCACTCTATTTCCTCCTATACAGATAGATGTGTTTTTTAAGTCTAAATCAAACACGGTTTGTGCTTGCTCCTTGAAACTTGACAAAATAAAGTAATTCTAAGTTCTGTCTTTGTGGTTTGTTTCCTCTTGAAATAGCCACAAGCAAAGACTGCGTAAAACACATTCATTGGAAAGGTGTTCCAAGCTTCCAAAATACTACTGGTTTTCTGAATACTCGGCAAATTTTTTTTCATCCGACCTTGATGATCTCTGTGGTAATGATCAGTTCACTAAGTCCACTTAGCTGCCCAACTTTCACTCTTCTAGGATGAAGCGTTCGTTACCAGTAACAGTTTGAATTTTTAGGTTTCACTCTATTTCCTCCTATACAGATAGATGTGTTTTTTAAGTCTAAATCAAACACGGTTTGTGCTAGCTCCTTGAAACTTGACAAAATAAAGTAGTTCTAAGTTCTGTCTTTGTGGTTTGTTTCCTCTTGAAATAGCCACAAGCAAAAACTGCGTAAAACACCTTCATTGGAAAGGTGTGCCAAGCTTCCAAAAAACTAATGGTTTTCTGAATACTTGGCAAATTTTTTTTAATCCGACCTTGATGATCTCTGTGATAATGATCAGTTTACTTAGTCCACTTAGCTGCCCAATGTTCACTCTTCTAGGATGAAGCGTTCGTTACCAGTAACAGTTTGAGTTTTTAGTTTTCACTCTATTTCCTCCTATATATATAGATGTTTTTGGAAGTCTAAATCAAACACGGTTTGTGCTAGCTCCTTGAAACTTGACAAAATAAAGTAGTTCTAAGTTCTGTCTTTGTGGTTTTTTTCCTCTTGAAATAGGCACAAGCAAAGACTGCGTAAAACACATTCATTGGAAAGGTGTGCCAAGCTTCCAAAAAACTACTGGTTTTCTGAATACTCGGCAAATTTTTTTTCATCCGACCTTGATGATCTCTGTGGTAATGATCAGTTTACTTAGTCCACTTAGCTGCCCAATATTCACTCTTCTAGGATGAAGCGTTCGTTACCAGTAACAGTTTGAGTTTTTAGGTTTCACTCTATTTCCTCCTATATATATAGATGTGTTTGGAAGTCTAAATCAAACACGGTTTGTGCTAGCTCCTTGAAACTTGACAAAATAAAGTAGTTCTAAGTTCTGTCTTTGTGGTTTGTTTCCTCTTGAAATAGCCACAAGCAAAGACTGCGTAAAACACATTCATTGGAAAGGTGTTCCAAGCTTCAAAAATACTACTGGTTTTCTGAATATTCGGCAAATTTTTTTTCATCCGACCTTGATGATCTCTGTGGTAATGATCAGTTCACTAAGTCCACTTAGCTGCCCAACTTTCACTCTTCTAGGATGAAGCGTTCGTTACCAGTAACAGTTTGAATTTTTAGGTTTCACTCTATTTCCTCCTATACAGATAGATGTGTTTTTTAAGTCTAAATCAAACACGGTTTGTGCTAGCTCCTTGAAACTTGACAAAATAAAGTAGTTCTAAGTTCTGTCTTTGTGGTTTGTTTCCTCTTGATATAGCCACAAGAAAAGACTGCGAAAAACACCTTTATTGGAAAGGTGTTCCAAGCTTCCAAAATACTACTGGTTTTCGGAATAATCGGCAAATTTTTTTTCATCCGACCTTGATGATCTCTGTGGTAATGATCAGTTCACTAAGTCCACTTAGCTGCCCAACTTTCACTCTTCTAGGATGAAGCGTTCGTTACCAGTAACAGTTTGAATTTTTAGGTTTCACTCTATTTCCTCCTATACAGATAGATGTGTTTTTTAAGTCTAAATCAAGCACGGTTTGTGCTAGCTCCTTGAAACTTGACAAAATAAAGTAGTTCTAAGTTCTGTCTTTGTGGTTTGTTTCCTCTTGAAATAGCCACAAGCAAAGACTGCGTAAAACCCCTTTATTGGAAAGGTGTTCCAAGCTTCCAAAATACTACTGGTTTTCTGAATACTCGGCAAATTTTTTTTCACCCGATCTTGATGATCTCTGTGGTAATGATCAGTTCACTAAGTCCACTTAGCTGCCCAACTTTCACTCTTCTAGGATGAAGCGTTCTTTACCAGTAACAGTTTGAGTTTTTAGGTTTCACTCTATTTCCTCCTGTATATATAGATGTGTTTGGAAGTCTAAATCAAACACGGTTTGTGCTAGCTCCTTGAAACTTGACAAAATAAAGTAGTTCTAAGTTCTGTCTTTGTGGTTTGTTTCCTCTTGAAATAGCCACAAGCAAAGACTGCGTAAAACAGATTCATTGGAAAGGTGTGCCAAGCTTCCAAAAAACTACTGGTTTTCGGAATACTCGGCAAATTTTTTTTCATCCGACCTTGATGATCTCTGTGGTAATGATCAGTTTACTTAGTCCACTTAGCTGCCCAATATTCACTCTTCTAGGATGAAGCGTTCGTTACCAGTAACAGTTTGTGTTTTTAGGTTTCACTCTATTTCCTCCTGTATATATAGATGTGTTTGGAAGTCTAAATCAAACACGGTTTGTGCTAGCTCCTTGAAACTTGACAAAATAAAGTAGTTCTAAGTTCTGTCTTTGTGGTTTTTTTCCTCTTGAAATAGTCACAAGCAAAGACTGCGTAAAACACATTCATTGGAAAGGTGTGCCAAGCTTCCAAAAAACTACTGGTTTTCTGAATACTCGGCAAATTTTTTTTCATCCGACCTTGATGATCTCTGTGGTAATGATCAGTTCACTAAGTCCACTTAGCTGCCCAATTTTCACTCTTCTAAAATGAAGCATTCGTTACCAGTAACAGTTTGAATTTTTAGGTTTCACTCTATTTCCTTCTATACAGATAGATGTGTTTTTTAAGTCCAAATCAAACACGGTTTGTGCTAGCTCCTTGAAACTTGACAAAATAAAGTAGTTCTAAGTTCTGTCTTTGTGGTTTGTTTCCTCTTGAAATAGCCACAAGCAAAGACTGCGTAAAACACATTCATTGGAAAGGTGTTCCAAGCTTCCAAAATACTACTGGTTTTCTGAATACTCGGCAAATTTTTTTTCATCCGACCTTGATGATCTCTGTGGTAATGATCAGTTCACTAAGTCAACTTAGCTGCCCAATTTTCACTCTTCTAGGATGAAGCGTTCGTTACCAGTAACAGTTTGAATTTTTAGGTTTCACTCTATTTCCTTCTATACAGATAGATGTGTTTTTTAAGTCTAAATCAAACACGGTTTGTGCTAGCTCCTTGAAACTTGACAAAATAAAGTAGTTCAAAGTTCTGTCTTTGTGGTTTGTTTCCTCTTGAAATAGCCACAAGCAAAGACTGCGTAAAACACATTCATTGGAAAGGTGTTCCAAGCTTCCAAAATACTACTGGTTTTCTGAATACTCGGCAAATTTTTTTTCATCCGACCTTGATGATCTCTGTGGTAATGATCAGTTCACTAAGTCCACTTAGCTGCCCAACTTTCACTCTTCTAGGATGAAGTGTTCGTTACCAGTAACAGTTTGAATTTTTAGGTTTCACTCTATTTCCTCCTATACAGATAGATGTGTTTTTTAAGTCTAAATCAAACACGGTTTGTGCTAGCTCCTTGAAACTTGACAAAATAAAGTAGTTCTAAGTTCTGTCTTTGTGGTTTGTTTCCTCTTGAAATAGCCTCAAGCAAAAACTGCGTAAAACACCTTCATTGGAAAGGTGTGCCAAGCTTAAAAAAAACTAATGGTTTTCTGAATACTTGGCAAATTTTTTTATCCGACCTTGATGATCTCTGTGGTAATGATCAGTTTACTTAGTCCACTTAGCTGCCCAATGTTCACTCTTCTTGGATGAAGCGTTCGTTACCAGTAACAGTTTGAGTTTTTAGTTTTCACTCTATTTCCTCCTATATATATAGATGTTTTTGGAAGTCTAAATCAAACACGGTTTGTGCTAGCTCCTTGAAACTTGACAAAATAAAGTAGTTCTAAGTTCTGTCTTTGTGGTTTTTTTCCTCTTGAAATAGGCACAAGCAAAGACTGCGTAAAACACATTCATTGGAAAGGTGTGCCAAGCTTCCAAAAAACTACTGGTTTTCGGAATAGTCGGCAAATTTTTTTTCATCCGACCTTGATGATCTCTGTGGTAACGATCAGTTCACTAAGTCCACTTAGCTGCCCAACTTTCACTCTTCTAGGATGAAGCGTTCGTTACCAGTAACAGTTTGAATTTTTAGGTTTCACTCTATTTCCTCCTATACAGATAGATGTGTTTTTTAAGTCTAAATCAAACACGGTTTGTGCTAGCTCCTTGAAACTTGACAAAATAAAGCAGTTCTAAGTTCTGTCTTTGTGGTTTGTTTCCTCTTGAAATAGCCACAAGCAAAGACTCAGTAAAACACCTTTATTGGAAAGGTGTTCCAAGCTTCAAAATACTACTGGTTTTCTGAATACTCGGCAAATTTTTTTTCATCCGACCTTGATGATCTCTGTGGTAATGATCAGTTCACTAAGTCCACTTAGCTGCCCAATTTTCACTCTTCTAGGATGAAGCGTTCGTTACCAGTAACAGTTTGAATTTTTAGGTTTCACTCTATTTCCTCCTATACAGATAGATGTGTTTTTTAAGTCTAAATCAAACACGGTTTGTGCTAGCTCCTTGAAACTTGACAAAATAAAGTAGTTCGAAGTTCTGTCTTTGTGGTTTGTTTCCTCTTGAAATAGCCACAAGCAAAGACTACGTAAAACACCTTTATTGAAAAGGTGTTCCAAGCTTCAAAATACTACTGGTTTTCTGAATACTCGGCAAATTTTTTTTCATCCGACCTTGATGATCTCTGTGGTAATGATCAGTTCACTAAGTCCACTTAGCTGCCCAATTTTCACTCTTCTAGGATGAAGCGTTCGTTACCAGTAACAGTTTGAATTTTTAGGTTTCACTCTATTTCCTCCTATACAGATAGATGTGTTTTTTAAGTCTAAATCAAACACGGTTTGTGCTAGCTCCTTGAAACTTGACAAAATAAAGTAGTTCTAAGTTCTGTCTTTGTGTTTTGTTTCCTCTTGAAATAGCCACAAGCAAAGACTGCGTAAAACACCTTCATTGGAAAGGTGTGCCAAGCTTCCAAAAAACTACTGGTTTTCTGAATACTCGGCAATTTTTTTTTCATCCGACCTTGATGATCTCTTTGGTAATGATCAGTTCACTAAGTCCACTTAGCTGCCCAATTTTCACTCTTCTAGGATGAAGCGTTCGTTACCAGTAACAGTTTGAATTTTTAGGTTTCACTCTATTTCCTCCTATACAGATAGATGTGCTTTTTAAGTCTAAATCAATCACGGTTTGTTCTAGCTCCTTGAAACTTGACAAAATAAATAGTTCTAAGTTCTGTCTTTGTGGTTTGTTTCCTCTTGAAATAGCCACAAGCAAAGACTGCGTAAAACACATTCATTGGAAAGGTGTTCCAAGCTTCCAAATTACTACTGGTTTTCTGAATACTCGGCAAATTTTTTTTCATCTGACTTTGATGATCTCTGTGGTAATGATCAGTTCACAAAGTCCACTTAGCTGCCCAATTTTCAATCTTCTAGGATGAGGCATTCGTTACCAGTAACAGTTTGAATTTTTAGGTTTCTCTCTATTTCCTCCTATACAGATAGATGTGTTTTTTAAGTCTAAATCAAACACGGATGTGCTAGCTCCATGAAACTTGACAAAATAAAGTAGTTCTAAGTTCTGTCTTTGTGGTTTGTTTCCTCTTGAAATAGCCACAAGCAAAGACTGTGTAAAACACATTCATTGGAAAGGTGTTCCAAGCTTCCAAAATACTACTGGTTTTCTGAATACTCGGCAAATTTTTTTGATCCGACCTTGATGAACTCTGTGGTAATGATCAGTTCACTAAGTCCACTTAGCTGCCCAATTTTCACTCTTCTAGGATGAAGCATTCGTTACCAGGAACCGTTTGAATTTTTAGGTTTCACTCTATTTCCTCCTATACAGATAGATGGGTTTTTTAAGTCTAAATAAAACACGGTGTGTGCTAGCTCCTTGAAACTTGACAAAATAAAGTAGTTCTAAGATCTGTTTTTGTGGTTTGTTTCCTCTTGAAATAGCCACAAGCAAACACTGCGTAAAACACCTTTATTGGAAAGGAGTTCCAAGCTTCCAAAATACTACTGGTTTTCTGAATACTCGGCAAATTTTTTTTCATCCGACCTTGATGATCTCGGTGGTAATGATCAGTTCACTAAGTCCACTTAGCTGCCCAACTTTCACTCTTCTAGGATGAAGCGTTCGTTACCAGTAACAGTTTGAATTTTTAGGTTTCACTCTATTTTCTCCTATACAGATAGATGTGTTTTTTAAGTCTAAATCAAACACGGTTTGTGCTAGCTCCTTGAAACTTGACAAAATAAAGTAGTTCTAAGTTCTGTCTTTGTGGTTTATTTCCTCTTGAAATAGCCACAAGCAAATACTGCGTAAAACACCTTTATTGGAAAGGTGTTCCATGCTTCCAAAATGCTACTGGTTTTCTGAATACTCGGCAAATTTTTTTTCATCCGACCTTGATGATCTCTGTGTTAATGATCAGTTCACTAAGTCCACTTAGCTGCCCAATTTTCACTCTTCTAGGATGAAGCGTTCGTTACCAGTAACAGTTTGAATTTTTAGGTTTCACTCTATTTCCTCCTATACAGATAGATGTGTTTTTTAAGTCTAAATCAAACACGGTTTGTGCTAGCTCCTTGAAACTTGACAAAATCAAGTAGTTCTAAGTTCTGTCTTTGTGGTTTGTTTCCTCTTGAAATAGCCACAAGCAAAGACTCCGTAAAACACATTCATTGGAAAGGTGTTCCAAGCTTCCAGAAGACTACTGGTTTTCTGAATATTCGGCAAATTTTTTTTCATCCGAACTTGATGATCTCTGTGGAATTGATCAGTTCACTAAGTCCACTTAGCTGCCCAACTTTCACTCTTCTAGGATGAAGCGTTCGTTACCAGTAACAGTTTGAATTTTTAGGTTTCACTCTATTTCCTCCTATACAGATAGATGTGTTTTTTAAGTCTAAATCAAACACGGTTTGTGCTAGCTACTTGAAACTTGACAAAATAAAGTAGTTCTAAGTTCTGCCTTTGTGGTTTGTTTCCTCTTGAAATAGCCACAAGCAAAGACTTCGTAAAACACCTTCATTGGAAAGGTGTGCCAAGCTTCCAAAAAACTACTGGTTTTCTGAATACTCGGCAAATTTTTTTTCATCCGACCTTGATGATCTCTGTGGTAATGATCAGTTTACTTAGTCCACTTAGCTGCCCAATATTCACTCTTCTAGGATGAAGCGTTCATTACCAGTAACAGTTTGAGTTTTTAGGTTTCTCTCTATTTCCTCCTATATAGATAGATGTGTTTTTTAAGTCTAAATCAAACACGGTTTGTGCTAGCTCCTTGAAACTTGACAAAATAAAGTAGATCTAAGTTCTGTCTTTGTGGTTTGTTTCCTCTTGAAATAGCCACAAGCAAAGACTGCATAAAACACATTCATTGGAAAGGTGTTCCAAATTCCATAATACTACAGTTTTCTGAATACTCGGCAAATTTTTTTTCATCCGACCTTGATGATCTCTGTGGTAATGATCAATTCACTAAGTCCACTTAGCTGCCCAACTTTCACTCTTCTAGGATGAAGCGTTCGTTACCAGTAACAGTTTGAATTTTTAGGTTTCACTCTATTTCCTCCTATACAGATAGATGTGTTTTTTAAGTCTAAATCAAACACGGTTTGTGCTAGCTCCTTGAAACTTGACAAAATAAAGTAGTTCTAAGTTCTGTCTTTGTGGTTTGTTTCCTCTTGAAATAGCCACAAGCAAAGACTGCGTAAAACACCTTTATTGGAAAGGTGTTCCAAGCTTCAAAATACTACTGGTTTTCTGAATACTCGGAAAATTTTTTTTCATCCGACCTTGATGATCTCTGTGGTAATGATCAGTTCACTAAGTCCACTTAGCTGCCCAATTTTCACTCTTCTAGGATGAAGCGTTCGTTACCAGTAACAGTTTGAATTTTTAGGTTTCACTCTATTTCCTCCTATACAGATAGATGTGTTTTTTAAGTCTAAATCAAACACGGTTTGTGCTAGCTCCTTGAAACTTGACAAAATAAAGTAGTTCTAAGTTCTGTCTTTGTGGTTTGTTTCCTCTTGATATAGCCACAAGCAAAGACTGCGAAAAACACCTTTATTGGAAAGGTGTTCCAAGCTTCCAAAATACTACTGGTTTTCGGAATAATCGGCAAATTTTTTTTCATCCGACCTTGATGATCTCTGTGGTAATGATCAGTTCACTAAGTCCACTTAGCTGCCCAACTTTCACTCTTCTAGGATGAAGCGTTCGTTACCAGTAACAGTTTGAATTTTTAGGTTTCACTCTATTTCCTCCTATACAGATAGATGTGTTTTTTAAGTCTAAATCAAACACGGTTTGTGCTAGCTCCTTGAAACTTGACAAAATAAAGTAGTTCTAAGTTCTGTCTTTGTGGTTTGTTTCCTCTTGAAATAGCCACAAGCAAAGACTGCGTAAAACCCCTTTATTGGAAAGGTGTTCCAAGCTTCCAAAATACTACTGGTTTTCTGAATACTCGGCAAATTTTTTTTCACCCGATCTTGATGATCTCTGTGGTAATGATCAGTTCACTAAGTCCACTTAGCTGCCCAACTTTCACTCTTCTAGGATGAAGCGTTCTTTACCAGTAACAGTTTGAGTTTTTAGGTTTCACTCTATTTCCTCCTGTATATATAGATGTGTTTGGAAGTCTAATTCAAACACGGTTTGTGCTAGCTCCTTGAAACTTGACAAAATAAAGTAGTTCTAAGTTCTGTCTTTGTGGTTTGTTTCCTCTTGAAATAGCCACAAGCAAAGACTGCGTAAAACAGATTCATTGGAAAGGTGTGCCAAGCTTCCAAAAAACTACTGGTTTTCGGAATACTCGGCATTTTTTTTTTCATCCGACCTTGATGATCTCTGTGGTAATGATCAGTTTACTTAGTCCACTTAGCTGCCCAATATTCACTCTTCTAGGATGAAGCGTTCGTTACCAGTAACAGTTTGTGTTTTTAGGTTTCACTCTATTTCCTCCTGTATATATAGATGTGTTTGGAAGTCTAAATCAAACACGGTTTGTGCTAGCTCCTTGAAACTTGACAAAATAAAGTAGTTCTAAGTTCTGTCTTTGTGGTTTTTTTCCTCTTGAAATAGTCACAAGCAAAGACTGCGTAAAACACATTCATTGGAAAGGTGTGCCAAGCTTCCAAAAAACTACTGGTTTTCTGAATACTCGGCAAATTTTTTTTCATCCGACCTTGATGATCTCTGTGGTAATGATCAGTTCACTAAGTCCACTTAGCTGCCCAATTTTCACTCTTCTAGGATGAAGCGTTCGTTACCAGTAACAGTTTGAATTTTTAGGTGTCACTCTATTTCCTTCTATACAGATAGATGTGTTTTTTAAGTCCAAATCAAACACGGTTTGTGCTAGCTCCTTGAAACTTGACAAAATAAAGTAGTTCTAAGTTCTGTCTTTGTGGTTTGTTTCCTCTTGAAATAGCCACAAGCAAAGACTGCGTAAAACACATTCAATGGAAAGGTGTTCCAAGCTTCCAAAATACTACTGGTTTTCTGAATACTCGGCAAATTTTTTTTCATCCGACCTTGATGATCTCTGTGGTAATGATCAGTTCACTAAGTCAACTTAGCTGCCCAATTTTCACTCTTCTAGGATGAAGCGTTCGTTACCAGTAACAGTTTGAATTTTTAGGTTTCACTCTATTTCCTTCTATACAGATAGATGTGTTTTTTAAGTCTAAATCAAACACGGTTTGTGCTAGCTCCTTGAAACTTGACAAAATAAAGTAGTTCTAAGTTCTGTCTTTGTGGTTTGTTTCCTCTTGAAATAGCCACAAGCAAAGACTGCGTAAAACACCTTCATTGGTAAGGTGTGCCAAGCTTCCAAAAAACTACTGGTTTTCTGAATACTCGGCAAATTTTTTTTCATCCGACCTTGATGATCTCTGTGGTAATGATCAGTTTACTTAGTCCACTTAGCTGCCCAATGTTCACTCTTCTAGGATGAAGCGTTCATTACCAGTAACAGTTTGAGTTTTTAGGTTTCTCTCTATTTCCTCCTATATAGATAGATGTGTTTGGAAGTCTAAATCAAACATGGTTTGGGCTAGCTCCTTGAAACTTGACAAAATAAAGTAGTTCTAAGTTCTGTTTTTGTGGTTTGTTTCCTCTTGAAATAGGCACAAGCAAAGACTGCGTAAAACACATTCATTGGAAAGGTGTGCCAAGCTTCCAAAAAACTACTGGTTTTCGGAATACTCGGCAAAATTTTTTTCATCCGACCTTGATGATCTCTGTGGTAATGATCAGTTCACTAAGTCCACTTAGCTGCCCAATTTTCACTCTTCTAGGATGAAGCGTTCGTTACCAGTAACAGTTTGAATTTTTAGGTTTCACTCTATTTCCTCCTATACAGAGTGATGTGTTTTTTAAGTCTAAATCAAACACGGTTTGTGCTAGCTCCTTGAAACTTGACAAAAAAAAGTAGTTCTAAGTTCTGTCTTTGTGATTTGTTTCCTCTTGAAATAGCCACAAGCAAAGACTGCATAAAACACATTCATTGGAAAGGTGTTCCAAGCTTCCATAATACTACAGTTTTCTGAATACTCGGCAAATTTTTTTTCATCCGACCTTGATGATCTCTGTGGTAATGATCAGTTCACTAAGTCCACTTAGCTGCCCAACTTTCACTCTTCTAGGATGAAGCGTTCGTTATCAGTAACAGATTGAATTTTTAGGTTTCACTCTATTTCCTCCTATACAGATAGATGTGTTTTTTAAGTCTAAATCAAACACGGTTTGTGCTAGCTCCTTGAAACTTGACAAAATAAAGTAGTTCTAAGTTCTGTCTTTGTGGTTTGTTTCCTCTTGAAATAGCCACAAGCAAAGACTGCGTAAAACACCTTTATTGGAAAGGTGTTCCAAGCTTCAAAATACTACTGGTTTTCTGAATACTCGGCAAATTTTTTTTCATCCGACCTTGATGATCTCTGTGGTAATGATCAGTTCACTAAGTCCACTTAGCTGCCCAATTTTCACTCTTCTAGGATGAAGCGTTCGTTACCAGTAACAGTTTGAATTTTTAGGTTTCACTCTATTTCCTTCTATACAGATAAATGTGTTTTTTAAGTCTAAATCAAACACGGTTTGTGCTAGCTCCATGAAACTTGACAAAATAAAGTAGTTCTAAGTTCTGTCTTTGTGGTTTGTTTCCTCTTGAAATAGCCACACGCAAACACTGCGTAAAACACCTTTATTGGAAAGGTGTTCCAAGCTTCCAAAATGCTACTGGTTTTCTGAATACTCGGCAAATTTTTTTTCATCCGACCTTGATGATCTCTGTGTTAATGATCAGTTCACTAAGTCCACTTAGCTGCCCAATTTTCACTCTTCTAGGATGAAGCGTTCGTTACCAGTAACAGTTTGAATTTTTGGTTACACTCTATTTCCTCCTATGCAGATAGATGTGTTTTTTAAGTCTAAATCAAACACGGTTTCTGCTAGCTCCTTGAAACTTGACAAAATAAAGTAGTTCTAAGTTCTGTCTTTGTGGTTTGTTTCCTCTTGAAATAGCCACAAGGAAAGACTGCGTAAAACACATTCATTGGAAAGGTGTTCCAAGCTTCCAAAATACTACTGGTTTTCTGAATATTCGGCAAATTTTTTTTCATCCGACCTTGATGATCTCTGTGGAAATGATCAGTTCACTAAGTCCACTTAGCTGCCCAACTTTCACTCTTCTAGGATGAAGCGTTCGTTACCAGTAACAGTTTGAATTTTTAGGTTTCACTCTATTTCCTCCTATACAGATAGATGTGTTTTTTAAGTCTAAATCAAACACGGTTTGTGCTAGCTCCTTGAAACTTGACAAAATGAAGTAGTTCTAAGTTCTGTCTTTGTGGTTTGTTTCCTCTTGAAATAGCCACAAGCAAACACTGCGTAAAACACCTTTATTGGAAAGGTGTTCCAAGCTTCCAAAATACTACTGGTTTTCTGAATACTCGGCAAATTTTTTTTCATCCGACCTTGATGATCTCTGTGGTAATGATCAGTTCACTAAGTCCACTTAACTGCCCAATTTTCACTCTTTTAGGATGAAGCGTTCATTACCAGTAACAGTTTGAATTTTTAGGTTTCACTCGATTTCCTCCTATACAGATAGATGTGTTTTTTAAGTCTAAATCAAACACGGTTTGTGCTAGCTCCTTGAAACTTGACAAAATAAAGTAGTTCTAAGTTCTGTCTTGGTGGTTTGTTTCCTCTTGAAATAGCCACAAGCAAAGACTGCGTAAAACACCTTTATTGGAAAGGTGTTCCAAGCTTCCAAAATACTACTGGTTTTCTGAATACTCGGCAAATTTTTTTTCATCGGACCTTGATGATCTCTGTGGTAATGATCAGTTCACTAAGTCCACTTAGCTGCCCAATTTTCACTCTTCCAGGATGAAGCGTTAGTTACCAGTAACAGTTTGAATTTTTAGGTTTCACTCTATTTCCTCCTATACAGATAGATGTGTTTTTTAAGTCTAAATCAAACACGGTTTGTGCTAGCTCCTTGAAACTTGACAAAATGAAGTAGTTCTAAGTTCTCTCTTTGTGGTTTGTTTCCTCTTGAAATAGCCACAAGCAAAGACTGCGTAAAACACCTTCATTGGAAAGGTCGGCCAAGCTTCAAAAAAACTACTTGTTTTCTGAATACTCGGAAAATATTTTTTCATCCGACCTTGATGATCTCTGTGGTAATGATCAGTTCACTAAGTCCACTTAGCTGCCCAATTTTCACTCTTCTAGGATGAAGCGTTCGTTACCAGTAACAGTTTGAATTTTTAGGTTTCACTCTATTTCCTCCTATACAGATAGATGTGTTTTTTAAGTCTAAATCAAACACGGTTTGTGCTAGCTCCTTGAAAGTTGACAAAATAAAGTAGTTCTTAGTTCTGTTTTTGTGGTTTGTTTCCTCTTGAAATAGGCACAAGCAAAGACTGCGTAAAACACATTCATTGGAAAGGTGTGCCAAGCTTCCAAAAAACTACTGGTTTTCGGAATACTCGGCAAAATTTTTTTCATCCCACCTTGATGATCTCTGTGGTAATGATCAGTTCACTAAGTCCACTTAGCTGCCCAATTTTCACTCTTCTAGGATGAAGCGTTCGTTACCAGTAACAGTTTGAATTTTTAGGTTTCACTCTATTTCCTCCTATACAGAGTGATGTGTTTTTTAAGTCTAAATCAAACACGGTTTGTGCTAGCTCCTTGAAACTTGACAAAATAAAGTAGTTCTAAGTTCTGTCTTTGTGGTTTGTTTCCTATTGAAATAGCCACAAGCAAACACTGCGTAAAACACTTTTATTGGAAAGGTGTTCCAAGCTTCCAGAATACTACTGGTTTTCTGAGTATTCGGCAAATTTTTTTTCATCCGACCTTGATGATGTCTGTGGAAATGATCAGTTCACTAAGTCCACTTAGCTGCCCAACTTTCACTCTTCTAGGATGAAGCGTTCGTTACCAGTAACAGTTTGAATTTTTATGTTTCACTCTATTTCCTCCTATACAGATAGATGTGTTTTTTAAGTCTAAATCAAACACGGTTTGTGCTAGCTCCTTGAAACTTGACAAAATAAAGTAGTTCTAAGTTCTGTCTTTGTGGTTTGTTTCCTCTTGAAATAGCCACAAGCAAAGACTGCGTAAAACACCTTCATTGGAAAGGTGTGCCAAGCTTCCAAAAAACTAATGGTTTTCTGAATACTCGGCAAATTTGTTTTAATCCGACCTTGATGATCTCTGTGGTAATGATCAGTTTACTTAGTCCACTTAGCTGCCCAATATTCACTCTTCTAGGATGAAGCGTTCATTACCAGTAGCAGTTTGAGTTTTTAGGTTTCTCTCTATTTCCTCCTATATAGATAGATGTGTTTGGAAGTCTAAATCAAACATGGTTTGTGCTAGCTCCTTGAAACTTGACAAAATAAAGTAGTTCTACGTTCTGTTTTTGTGGTTTGTTTCCTCTTGAAATAGGCACAAGCAAAGACTGCGTAAAACACATTCATTGGAAAGGTGTGCCAAGCTTCCAAAAAACTACTGGTTTTCGGAATTCTCGGCAAAATTTTTTTCATCCGACCTTGATGATCTCTGCGGTAATGATCAGTTCACTAAGTCCACTTAGCTGCCCAATTTTCACTCTTCTAGGATGAAGCGTTCGTTACCAGTAACAGTTTGAATTTTTAGGTTTCACTCTATTTCCTCCTATACAGAGTGATGTGTTTTTTAAGTCTAAATCAAACACGGTTTGTGCTAGCTCCTTGAAACTTGACAAAATAAAGTAGTTCTAAGTTCTGTCTTTGTGGTTTGTTTCCTCTTGAAATAGCCACAAGCAAAGACTGCGTAAAACACCTTTATTGGAAAGGTGTTCCAAGCTTCAAAATACTACTGGTTTTCTGAATACTCGGCAAATTTTTTTTCATCCGACCTTGATGATCTCTGTGGTAATGATCAGTTCACTAAGTCCACTTAGCTGCCCAATTTTCAATCTTCTAGGATGAAGCGTTCGTTACCAGTAACAGTTTGAATTTTTAGGTTTCACTCTATTTCCTCCTATACAGATAGATGTGTTTTTTAAGTCTATATCAAACACGGTTTGTGCTAGCTCCTTGAAACTTGACAAAATAAAGTAGTTCTAAGTTCTGTCTTTGTGGTTTGTTTCCTCTTGAAATAGCCACAAGCAAAGACTGCGTAAAACACCTTCATTTGAAAGGTGTGCCAAGCTTCCAAAAAACTACTGGTTTTCTGAATATTCGGCAATTTTTTTTTCATCCGACCTTGATGATCTCTGTGGTAATGATCAGTTCACTAAGTCCACTTAGCTGCCCAATTTTCACTCTTCTAGGATGAAGCGTTCGTTACCAGTAACAGTTTGAATTTTTAGGTTTCACTCTATTTCCTCCTATACAGATAGATGTGTTTTTTAAGTCTAAATCAATCACGGTTTGTTCTAGCTCCTTGAAACTTGACAAAATAAATAGTTCTAAGTTCTGTCTTTGTGGTTTGTTTCCTCTTGAAATAGCCACAAGCAAAGACTGCGTAAAACACATTCATTGGAAAGGTGTTCCAAGCTTCCAAATTACTACTGGTTTTCTGAATACTCGGCAAATTTTTTTTCATCCGACCTTGATGATCTCTGTGGTAATGATCAGTTCACTAAGTCCACTTACCTGCCCAATTTTCACTCTTCTAGGATGAAGCGTTCGTTACCAGTAACAGTTTGAATTTTTAGGTTTCACTCTATTTCCTCCTATACAGATAGATGTGTTTTTTAAGTCTAAATCCAACACGGTTTGTGCTAGCTCCTTGAAACTTGACAAAATAAAGTAGTTCTAAGTTCTGTCTTTGTGGTTTGTTTCCTCTTGAAATAGCCACAAGCAAAGACTGCGTAAAACACATTCATTTGAAAGGTGTTCCAAGTTTCTAAAATACTACTGGTTTTCTGAATACTCGGCAAATTTTTTTTCATCCGACATTGATGATCTCTGTGGTAATGATCAGTTCACTAAGTCCACTTAGCTGCCCAATTTTCACTCTTCTAGGATGAAGCGTTCGTTACCAGTAACAGTTTGAATTTTTAGGTTTCACTCTATTTCCTCCTATACAGATAGATGTGTTTTTTAAGTCTAAATCCAAAACGGTTTGTGCTAGCTCCTTGAAACTTGACAAAATAAAGTAGTTCTAAGTTCTGTCTTTGTGGTTTGTTTCCTCTTGAAATAGCCACAAGCAAAGACTGCGTAAAACACATTCATTGGAAAGGTGTTCCAAGCTTCCAAAATACTACTGGTTTTCTGAATACTCGGCAAATTTTTTTTCATCCGACCTTGATGATCTCTGTGGTAATGATCAGTTCACTAAGTCCACTTAGCTGCCCAATTTTCACTCTTCTAAGATGAAGTGTTCGTTACCAGTAACAGTTTGAATTTTTAGGTTTCACTCTATTTCCTCCTATACAGATAGATGTGTTTTTAAAGTCTAAATCAAACACGGTTTGTGCTAGCTCCATGAAACTTGACAAAATAAAGAAGTTCTAAGTTCTGTCTTTGTGGTTTGTTTCCTCTTGAAATAGCCACAAGCAAAGACTGCGTAAAACACATTCATTGGAAAGGTGTTCCAAGCTTCCAAAATACTACTGGTTTTCTGAATACTCGGCAAATTTTTTTTCATCCGACCTTGATGATCTCTGTGGTAATGATCAGTTCCCTATGTCCACTTAGTTGCCCAATTTTCACTCTTCTAGGATGAAGCGTTCGTTACCAGTAACAGTTTGAATTTTTAGGTTTCACTCTATTTCCTCCTATACAGATAGATGTGTTTTTTAAGTCTAAATCAAACACGGTTTGTGCTAGCTCCTTGAAACTTGACAAAATAAAGTAGTTCTAAGTTCTGTCTTTGTGGTTTGTTTCCTCTTGAAATAGCCACAAGCAAAGACTGCGTAAAACACATTCATTGGAAAGGTGTTCCAAGCTTCCAAAATACTACTGGTTTTCTGAATACTCGGCAAATTTTTTTTCATCCGACCTTGATGATCTCTGTGGTAATGATCAGTTCACTAAGTCCACTTAGCTGCCCAATTTTCACTCTTCTAAGATGAAGCGTTCGTTACCAGTAACAGTTTGAATTTTTAGGTTTCACTCTATTTCCTCCTATACAGATAGATGTGTTTTTTAAGTCTAAATCAAACACGGTTTGTGCTAGCTCCATGAAACTTGACAAAATAAAGTAGTTCTAAGTTCTGTCTTTGTGGTTTGTTTCCTCTTGAAATAGCCACAAGCAAAGACTGCGTAAAACACATTCATTGGAAAGGTGTTCCAAGCTTCCAAAATACTACTGGTTTTCTGAATACTCGGCAAAATTTTTTTCATCCGACCTTGATGATCTCTGTGGTAATGATCAGTTCACTAAGTCCACTTAGCTGCCCAATTTTCACTCTTCTAAGATGAAGCGTTCGTTACCAGTAACAGTTTGAATTTTTAGGTTTCACTCTATTTCCTCCTATACAGATAGATGTGTTTTTTAAGTCTAAATCCAACACGGTTTGTGCTAGCTCCATGAAACTTGACAAAATAAAGTAGTTCTAAGTTCTGTCTTTGTGGTTTGTTTCCTCTTGAAATAGCCACAAGCAAAGACTGCGTAAAACACATTCATTGGAAAGGTGTACCAAGCTTCCAAAATACTACTGGTTTTCTGAATACTCGGCAAATTTTTTTTCATCTGAACTTGATGATCTCTGTGGTAATGATCAGTTCACTAAGTCCACTTAGCTTCCCAATTTTCACTCTTCTAGGATGAAGCGTTCGTTACCAGTAACAGTTTGAATTTTTAGGTTTCACCCTATTTCCTCCTATACAGATAGATGTGTTTTTTAAATCTAAATCAAACACGGTTTGTGATAGCTCCTTGAAACTTGACAAAATAAAGTAGTTCTAAGTTCTGTCTTGGTGGTTTGTTTCATCTTGAAATAGCCACAAGCAAACACTGCGTAAAACACCTTTATTGGAAAGGTGTTCCAAGCTTCCAAAATACTACTGGTTTTCTGAATATTCGGCAAAATTTTTTTCATCCGACCTTGATGATCTCTGTGGAAATGATCAGTTCACTAAGTCCACTTAGCTGCCCAATTTTCACTCTTCTAGGATGAAGCGTTCGTTACCAGTAACAGTTTGAATTTTTAGGTTTCACTCTATTTCCTCCTATACAGATCGATGGGTTTTTTAAGTCTAAATCAAACACGGTTTGTGCTAGCTCCATGAAACTTGACAAAATAAAGTAGTTATAAGTTCTGTCTTTGTGGTTTGTTTCCTCTTGAAATAGCCACAAGCAAAGACTGCATAAAACACATTCATTGGAAAGGTGTTCCAAGCTTCCAAAATACTACTGGTTTTCTGAATACTCGGCAAATTTTTTTTCATCCGACCTTGATGATCTCTGTGGTAATGATCAGTTCACTAAGTCCACTTAGCTGCCCAACTTTCACTCTTCTAGGATGAAGCGTTCGTTACCAGTAACAGTTTGAATTTTTAGGTTTCACTCTATTTCCTCCTATACAGATAGATGTGTTTTTTAAGTCTAAATCAAACACGGTTTGTGCTAGCTCCATGAAACTTGACAAAATACAGTAGTTCTAAGTTCTGTCTTTGTGGTTTGTTTCCTCTTGAAATAGTCACAAGCAAACACTGCGTAGAACACCTTTATTGGAAAGGAGTTCCAGCTTCCAAAATACTACTGGTTTTCTGAATACTCGGCAAATTTTTTAGCATCCGACCTTGATGATCTCTGTGGTAATGATCAGTTCACTAAGTCCACTTAGCTGCTCAATTTTCACTCTTCTAGGATGAAGCATTCGTTACCAGTAACAGTTTGAATTTTTAGGTTTCACTCTATTTCCTCCTATACAGATAGATGTGTTTTTTAAGTCTAAATCCAACACGGTTTGTGCTAGCTCCATGAAACTTGACAAAATAAAGTAGTTCAAAGTTCTGTCTTTGTGGTTTGTTTCCTCTTGAAATAGCCACAAGCAAAGACTGCGTAAAACACATTCATTGGAAAGGTGTTCCAAGCTTCCAACATACTACTGGTTTTCTGAATACTCGGCAAATTTTTTTTCATCCGACCTTGATGATCTCTGTGGTAATGATCAGTTCCCTATGTCCACTTAGCTGCCCAATTTTCACTCTTCTAGGATGAAGCGTTCGTTACCAGTAACAGTTTGAATTTTTAGGTTTCTCTCTGTTTCCTCCTATACAGATAGATGTGTTTTTTAAGTCTAAATAAAACACGGTTTGTGCTAGCTCCATGAAACTTGACAAAATAAAGTAGTTCTAAGTTCTGTCTTTGTGGTTTGTTTCCTCTTGAAATAGCCACAAGCAAAGACTGCATAAAACACATTCATTGGAAAGGTGTTCCAAGCTTCCAAAATACTACTGGTTTTCTGAATACTCGGCAAATTTTTTTTCATCCGACCTTGATGATCTCTGTGGTAATGATCAGTTCACTAAGTCCACTTAGCTGCCCAACTTTCACTCTTCTAGGATGAAGCGTTCGTTACCAGTAACAGTTTGAATTTTTAGGTTTCACTCTATTTCCTCCTATACAGATAGATGTGTTTTTTAAGTCTAAATCAAACACGGTTTGTGCTAGTTCCATGAAACTTGACAAAATAAAGTAGTTCTAAGTTCTGTCTTTGTGGTTTGTTTCCTCTTAAAATAGCCACAAGCAAACACTGCGTAAAACACCTTTATTGGAAAGGAGTTCCAAGCTTCCAAAATACTACTGGTTTTCTGAATACTCGGCAAATTTTTTTTCATCCGACCTTGATGATCTCTGTGGTAATGATCAGTTCACTAAGTCGACTTAGCTGCCCAATTTTAACTCTTCTAGGATGAAGCGTTCGTTACCAGTAACAGTTTGAATTTTTAGGTTTCACTCTATTTCCTCCTATACAGATAGATGTGTTTTTTAAGTCTAAATCCAACACGGTTTGTGCTAGCTCCTTGAAACTTGACAAAATAAAGTAGTTCTAAGTTCTGTCTTTGTGGTTTGTTTCCTCTTGAAATAGCCACAAGCAAAGACTGCGTAAAACACCTTTATTGGAAAGGTGTTCCAAGCTTCCAAAATGCTACTGGTTTTCTGAATACTCGGCAAATTTTTTTTTATCCGACCTTGATGATCTCTGTGGTAATGATCAGTTCACTAAGTCCACTTACCTGCCCAATTTTCACTCTTCTAGGATGAAGCGTTCGTTACCAGTAACAGTTTGAATTTTTAGGTTTCACTCTATTTCCTCCTATACAGATAGATCTGTTTTTTTAAGTCTAAATCCAACACGGTTTGTGCTAGCTCCTTGAAACTTGACAAAATAAAGTAGTTCTAAGTTCTGTCTTGGTGGTTTGTTTCCTCTTGAAATAGCCACAAGCAATAACTGCGTAAAACACATTCATTGGAAAGGTGTTCCAAGTTTCTAAAATACTACTGGTTTTCTGAATACTCGCAAATTTTTTTTCATCCGACATTGATGATCTCTGTGGTAATAATCAGTTCACTAAGTCCACTTAGCTGCCCAATTTTCACTCTTCTAGGATGAAGCGTTCGTTACCAGTAACAGTTTGAATTTTTAGGTTTCACTCTATTTCCTCCTATACAGATAGATGTGTTTTTTAAGTCTAAATCAAACACGGTTTGTGCTAGCTCCTTGAAACTTGACAAAATAAAGTAGTTCTAAGTTCTGTCTTTGTGGTTTGTTTCCTCTTGAAACAGCCACAAGCAAAGACTGCGTAAAACACATTCATTGGAAAGGTGTTCCAAGCTTCTAAAATACTACTGGTTTTCTGAATACTCGGCAATTTTTTTTTCATCCGACATTGATGATCTCTGTGGTAATGATCAGTTCACTAAGTCCACTTAGCTGCCCAATTTTCACTCTTCTAAGATGAAGCGTTCGTTACCAGTAACAGTTTGAATTTTTAGGTTTCACTCTATTTCCTCCTATACAGATAGATGTGTTTTTTAAGTCTAAATCAAACACGGTTTGTGCTAGCTCCATGAAACTTGACAAAATAAAGTAGTTCTAAGTTCTGTCTTTGTGGTTTGTTTCCTCTTGAAATAGCCACAAGCAAAGACTGCGTAAAACACATTCATTGGAAAGGTGTTCCAAGCTTCCAAAATACTACTGGTTTTCTGAATACTCGGCAAATTTTTTTTCATCCGAACTTGATGATCTCTGTGGTAATGATCAGTTCACTAAGTCCACTTAGCTGCCCAATTTTCACTCTTCTAGGATGAAGCGTTCGTTACCAGTAACAGTTTGAATTTTTAGGTTTCACCCTATTTCCTCCTATACAGATAGATGTGTTTTTTAAGTCTAAATCAAACACGGTTTGTGCTAGCTCCATGAAACTTGACAAAATAAAGTAGTTCTAAGTTCTGTCTTTGTGGTTTGTTTCCTCTTTAAATAGCCACAAGCAAAGACTGCATAAAACACATTCATTGGAAAGGTATTCCAAGCTTCCAAAATACTACTGGTTTTCTGAATACTCGGCAAATTTTTTTTCATCCGACCTTGATGATCTCTGTGGTAATGATCAGTTCACTAAGTCCACTTAGCTGCCCAACTTTCACTCTTCTAGGATGAAGCGTTCGTTACCAGTAACAGTTTGAATTTTTAGGTTTCACTCTATTTCCTCCTATACAGATAAATGTGTTTTTTAAGTCTAAATCCAACACGGTTTGTGCTAGCTCCTTGAAACTTGACAAAATAAAGTAGTTCTAAGTTCTGTCTTGGTGGTTTGTTTCCTCTTGAAATAGCCACAAGCAAACACTGCGTAATACACCTTTATTGGAAAGGTGTTCCAAGCTTCCAAAATACTACTGGTTTTCTGAATACTCGGCAAATTTTTTTTCATCCGACCTTGATGATCTCTGTGGTAATGATCAGTTCCCTATGTCCACTTAGCTGCCCAATTTTCACTCTTCTAGGATGAAGCGTTCGTTACCAGTAACAGTTTGAATTTTTAGGTTTCACTCTGTTTCCTCCTATACAGATAGATGTGTTTTTTAAGTCTAAATCAAACACGGTTTGTGCTAGCTCCATGAAACTTGACAAAATAAAGTAGTTCTAAGTTCTGTCTTTGTGGTTTGTTTCCTCTTGAAATAGCCACAAGCAAAGACTGCGTAAAACACATTCATTGGAAAGGTGTTCCAAGCTTCCAAAATACTACTGGTTTTCTGAATACTCGGCAAATTTTTTTTCATCCGACCTTGATGATCTCTGTGGTAATGATCAGTTCACTAAGTCCACTTAGCTGCCCAACTTTCACTCTTCTAGGATGAAGCGTTCGTTACCAGTAACAGTTTGAATTTTTAGGTTTCACTCTATTTCCTCCTATACAGATAGATGTGTTTTTTAAGTCTAAATCAAACACGGTTTGTGCTAGTTCCATGAAACTTGACAAAATAAAGTAGTTCTAAGTTCTGTCTTTGTGGTTTGTTTCCTCTTGAAATAGCCACAAGCAAACACTGCGTAAAACACCTTTATTGGAAAGGAGTTCCAAGCTTCAAAAATACTACTGGTTTTCTGAATACTCGGCAAATTTTTTTTCATCCGATCTTGATGATCTCTGTGGTAATGATCAGTTCACTAAGTCGACTTAGCTGCCCAATTTTCACTCTTCTAGGATGAAGCGTTCGTTACCAGTAACAGTTTGAATTTTTAGGTTTCACTCTATTTCCTCCTATACAGATAGATGTGTTTTTTAAGTCTAAATCCAACACGGTTTGTGCTAGCTCCTTGAAACTTGACAAAATAAAGTAGTTCTAAGTTCTGTCTTGGTGGTTTGTTTCCTCTTGAAATAGCCACAAGCAAACACTGCGTAATACACCTTTATTGGAAAGGTGTTCCAAGCTTCCAAAATACTACTGGTTTTCTGAATACTCGGCAAATTTTTTTTCATCCGACCTTGATGATCTCTGTGGTAATGATCAGTTCCCTATGTCCACTTAGCTGCCCAATTTTCACTCTTCTAGGATGAAGCGTTCGTTACCAGTAACAGTTTGAATTTTTAGGTTTCACTCTGTTTCCTCCTATACAGATAGATGTGTTTTTTAAGTCTAAATCAAACACGGTTTGTGCTAGCTCCATGAAACTTGACAAAATAAAGTAGTTCTAAGTTCTGTCTTTGTGGTTTGTTTCCTCTTGAAATAGCCACAAGCAAAGACTGCATAAAACACATTCATTGGAAAGGTGTTCCAAGCTTCCAAAATACTACTGGTTTTCTGAATACTCGGCAAATTTTTTTTCATCCGACCTTGATGATCTCTGTGGTAATGATCAGTTCACTAAGTCCACTTAGCTGCCCAACTTTCACTCTTCTAGGATGAAGCGTTCGTTACCAGTAACAGTTTGAATTTTTAGGTTTCACTCTATTTCCTCCTATACAGATAGATGTGTTTTTTAAGTCTAAATCAAACACGGTTTGTGCTAGTTCCATGAAACTTGACAAAATAAAGTAGTTCTAAGTTCTGTCTTTGTGGTTTGTTTCCTCTTGAAATAGCCACAAGCAAACACTGCGTAAAACACCTTTATTGGAAAGGAGTTCCAAGCTTCAAAAATACTACTGGTTTTCTGAATACTCGGCAAATTTTTTTTCATCCGATCTTGATGATCTCTGTGGTAATGATCAGTTCACTAAGTCGACTTAGCTGCCCAATTTTCACTCTTCTAGGATGAAGCGTTCGTTACCAGTAACAGTTTGAATTTTTAGGTTTCACTCTATTTCCTCCTATACAGATAGATGAGTTTTTTAAGTCTAAATCCAACATGGTTTGTGCTAGCTCCTTGAAACTTGACAAAATAAAGTAGTTCTAAGTTCTGTCTTTGTGGTTTGTTTCCTCTTGAAATAGCCACAAGCAAAGACTGCGTAAAACACCTTTATTGGAAAGGTGTTCCAAGCTTCCAAAATGCTAGTGGTTTTCTGAATACTCGGCAAATTTTTTTTCATCCGACCTTGATGATCTCTGTGGTAATGATCAGTTCACTAAGTCCACTTACCTGCCCAATTTTCACTCTTCTAGGATGAAGCGTTCGTTACCAGTAACAGTTTGAATTTTTAGGTTTCACTCTATTTCCTCCTATACAGATAGATCTGTTTTTTAAGTCTAAATCCAACACGGTTTGTGCTAGCTCCTTGAAACTTGACAAAATAAAGTAGTTCTAAGTTCTGTCTTGGTGGTTTGTTTCCTCTTGAAATAGCCACAAGCAAAGACTGCGTAAAACACATTCATTGGAAAGGTGTTCCAAGTTTCTAAAATACTACTGGTTTTCTGAATACTCGGCAAATTTTTTTTCATCCGACATTGATGAACTCTGTGGTAATAATCAGTTCACTAAGTCCACTTAGCTGCCCAATTTTCACTCTTCTAGGATGAAGCGTTCGTTACCAGTAACAGTTTGAATTTTTAGGTTTCACCCTATTTCCTCCTATACAGATAGATGTGTTTTTTAAGTCTAAATCAAACACGGTTTGTGCTAGCTCCATGAAACTTGACAAAATAAAGTAGTTCTAAGTTCTGTCTTTGTGGTTTGTTTCTTCTTTAAATAGCCACAAGCAAAGACTGCATAAAACACATTCATTGGAAATGTGTTCCAAGCTTCCAAAATACTACTGGTTTTCTGAATACTCGGCAAATTTTTTTTCATCCGACCTTGATGATCTCTGTGGTAATGATCAGTTCACTAAGTCCACTTAGCTGCCCAACTTTCACTCTTCTAGGATGAAGCGTTCGTTACCAGTAACAGTTTGAATTTTTAGGTTTCACTCTATTTCCTCCTATACACATAGATGTGTTTTTTAAGTCTAAATCCAACACGGTTTGTGCTAGCTCCTTGAAACTTGACAAAATAAAGTAGTTCTAAGTTCTGTCTTTGTGGTTTGTTTCCTCTTGAAATAGCCACAAGCAAACACTTCGTAAAACACCTTTATTGGAAAGGTGTTCCAAGCTTCCAAAATGCTAGTGGTTTTCTGAATACTCGGCAAATTTTTTTTCATCCGACCTTGATGATCTCTGTGGTAATGATCAGTTCACTAAGTCCACTTACTTGCCCAATTTTCACTCTTCTAGGATGAAGCGTTCGTTAACCGTAACAGTTTGAATTTTTAGGTTTCACTCTATTTCCTCCTATACAGATAGATGTGTTTTTTAAGTCTAAATCCAACACGGTTTGTGCTAGCTCCATGAAACTTGACAAAATAAAGTAGTTCTAAGTTCTGTCTTGGTGGTTTGTTTCCTCTTGAAATAGCCACAAGCAAACACTGCGTAAAACACCTTTATTGGAAAGGTGTTCCAAGCTTCCAATATACTACTGGTTTTCTGAATACTCGGCAAATTTTTTTTCATCCGACCTTGATGATCTCTGTGGTAATGATCAGTTCACTAAGTCCACTTAGCTGCCCAATTTTCACTCTTCTAGGATGAAGCGTTCGTTACCAGTAACAGTTTGAATTTTTAGGTTTCACTCTATTTCCTCCTATACAGATAGATGTGTTTTTTAAGTCTAAATCAAACACGGTTTGTGGTAGCTCCTTGAAACTTGACAAAATAAAGTAGTTCTAAGTTCTGTCTTTGTGGTTTGTTTCCTCTTGAAATAGCCACAAGCAAACACTGCATAAAACACATTCATTGGAAAGGTGTTCCAAGCTTCCAAAATACTACTGGTTTTCTGAATACTCGGCAAATTTTTTTTCATCCGACCTTGATGATCTCTGTGGTAATGATCAGTTCACTAAGTCCACTTAGCTGCCCAACTTTCACTCTTCTAGGATGAAGCGTATGTTACCAGTAACAGTTTGAATTTTTAGGTTTCACTCTATTTCCTCCTATACAGATAGATGAGTTTTTTAAGTCTAAATCCAACACGGTTTGTGCTAGTTCCTTGAAACTTGACAAAATAAAGTAGTTCTAAGTTCTGTCTTTGTGGTTTCTTTCCTCTTGAAATAGCCACAAGCAAAGACTGCGTAAAACACCTCCATTGGAAAGGTGTTCCAAGCTTCCAAAATACTACTTGTTTTCTGAATACTCGGCAAGTTTTTTTTCATCCGACCTTGATGATCTCTGTGGTAATGATCAGTTCACTAAGTCCACTTAGCTGCCCAATTTTCACTCTTCTAGGATGAAGCGTTCGTTACCAGGAACAGTTTGAGTTTTTAGGTTTCACTCTATTTCCTCCTATACAGATAGATGTGTTTTTTAAGTCTAAATCAAACACGGTTTGTGCTAGCTCCTTGAAACTTGACAAAATAAAGTAGTTCTAAGTTTGGTCTTTGTGGTTTGTTTCCTCTTGAAATAGCCACAAGCAAACACTGCGTAAAACACCTTTATTGGAAAGGTGTTCCAAGCTTCCAAAATACTACTGGTTTTCTGAATACTCGGCAAATTTTTTTTCATCCGAACTTGATGATCTCTGTGGTAATGATCAGTTCACTAAGTCCATTCAGCTGCCCAATTTTCACTCTTCCAGGATGAAGCGTTCGTTACCATAACAATTTGAATTTTTAGGTTTCACTCTATTTCCTCCTATACAGATAGATGTGTTTTTTAAGTCTAAATCAAACACGGTTTGTGCTAGCTCCTTGAAACTTGACAAAATAAAGTAGTTCTAAGTTCGGTCTTTGTGGTTTGTTTCCTCTTGAAATAGCCACAAGCAAACACTGCGTAAAACACCTTTATTGGAAAGGTGTTCCAAGCTTCCAAAATACTACTGGTTTTCTGAATAATCGGCAAATTTTTTTTCATCCGACCTTGATGATCTCTGTGGTAATGATCAGTTCACTAAGTCCACTTAGCTGCCCAATTTTCACTCTTCTAGGATGAAGCGTTCGTTACCAGTAACAGTTTGAATTTTTAGGTTTCACTCTATTTCCTCCTATACAGATAGATGTGTTTTTTAAGTCTAAATCAAACACGGTTTGTGGTAGCTCCTTGAAACTTGACAAAATAAAGTAGTTCTAAGTTCTGTCTTGGTGGTTTGTTTCCTCTTGAAATAGCCACAAGCAAAGACTGCGTAAAACACATTCATTGGAAAGGTGTTCCAAGTTTCCAAAATACTACTGGTTTTCTGAATACTCAGCAAATTTTTTTTCATCCGACCTTGATGATCTCTGTGGTAATGATCAGTTCACTAAGTCCACGTAGCTGCCCAATTTTCACTCTTCTAGGATGAAGCGTTCGTTACCAGGAACAGTTTGAATTTTTAGGTTTCACTCTATTTCCTCCTATACAGATAGATGTGTTTTTTAAGTCTAAGTCAAACACGGTTTGTGCTAGCTCCTTGAAACTTGACAAAATAAAGTAGTTCTAAGTTCTGTCTTTGTGGTTTGTTTCCTCTTGAAATAGCCACAAGCAAAGACTGCGTAAAACACATTCATTGGAAAGGTGTGCCAAGCTTCCAAAATACTACTTGTTTTCTGAATACTCGGCAAATTTTTTTTCATCCGACCTTGATGATCTCTGTGGTAATGATCAGTTCAATAAGTCCACTTAGCTGCCCAACTTTCACTCTTCTAGGATGAAGCGTTCGTTACCAGTAACAGTTTGAATTTTTAGGTTTCACTCTATTTCCTCCTATACAGATAGATGTGTTTTTTAAGTCTATATCAAACACGGTTTGTACTAGCTCCTTGAAACTTGACAAAATAAAGTAGTTCTAAGTTCTGTCTTTGTGGTTTGTTTCCTCTTGAAATAGCCACAAGCAAACACTGCATAAAACACATTCATTGGAAAGGTGTTCCAAGCTTCCAAAATACTACTGGTTTTCTGAATACTCGGCAAATTTTTTTTCATCCGACCTTGATGATCTCTGTGGTAATGATCAGTTCACTAAGTCCACTTAGCTGCCCAACTTTCACTCTTCTAGGATGAAGCGTATGTTACCAGTAACAGTTTGAATTTTTAGGTTTCACTCTATTTCCTCCTATACAGATAGATGAGTTTTTTAAGTCTAAATCCAACACGGTTTGTGCTAGTTCCTTGAAACTTGACAAAATAAAGTAGTTCTAAGTTCTGTCTTTGTGGTTTCTTTCCTCTTGAAATAGCCACAAGCAAAGACTGCGTAAAACACCTCCATTGGAAAGGTGTTCCAAGCTTCCAAAAAACTACTGGTTTTCTGAATACTCGGCAAATTTTTTTTCATCCAAACTTGATGATCTCTGTGGTAATGATCAGTTTACTTAGTCCACTTAGCTGCCCAATATTCACTCTTCTAGGATGAAGCGTTCGTTACCAGTAACAGTTTGAGTTTTTAGGTTTCACTCTATTTCCTCCTATATAGATAGATGTGTTTGGAAGTCTAAATCAAACACGGTTTGTGCTAGCTCCTTGAAACTTGACAAAATAAAGTAGTTCTAAGTTCTGTCTTTGTGGTTTGTTTCCTCTTGAAATAGCCACAAGCAAAGACTGCGTAAAACACATTCATTGGAAAGGTGTTCCAAGCTTCCAAAATACTACTTGTTTTCTGAATACTCGGCAAGTTTTTTTTCATCCGACCTTGATGATCTCTGTGGTAATGATCAGTTCACTAAGTCCACTTAGCTTCCCAATTTTCACTCTTCTAGGATGAAGCGTTCGTTACCAGGAACAGTTTGAGTTTTCAGGTTTCACTCTATTTCCTCCTCTACAGATAGATGTGTTTTTTAAGTCTAAATCAAACACGGTTTGTGCTAGCTCCTTGAAACTTCACAAAATAAAGTAGTTCTAAGTTCTGTCTTTGTGGTTTATTTCCTCTTGAAATAGCCACAAGCAAACACTGCGTAAAACACCTTTATTGGAAAGGTGTTCCAAGCTTCCAAAATGCTACTGGTTTTCTGAATACTCGGCAAATTTTTTTTCATCCGACCTTGATGATCTCTGTGTTAAAGATCAGTTCACTAAGTCCACTTAGCTGCCCAATTTTTACTCTTCTAGGATGAAGCGTTCGTTACCATTAACAGTTTGAATTTTTAGGTTTCACTCTATTTCCTCCTATACAGATAGATGTGTTTTTTAAGTCTAAATCAAACACGGTTTGTGCTAGCTCCTTGAAACTTGACAAAATAAAGTAGTTCTAAGTTCTGTCTTTGTGGTTTGTTTCATCTTGAAATAGCCACAAGCAAAGACTGCGTAAAACACATTCATTGGAAAGGTGTTCCAAGCTTTCAAAATACTACTGGTTTTCTGAATACTCGGCAAATTTTTTTTCATCTGACCTTGATGATCTCTGTGGTAATGATCAGTTCACTAAGTCCACTTAGCTGCCCAACTTTCACTCTTCTAGGATGAAGCGTTCATTACCAGTAACAGTTTAAATTTTTAGGTTTCACTCTATTTCCTCCTATACAGATAGATGTGTTTTTTAAGTCTAAATCAAACACGGTTTGTGCTAGCTCCTTGAAACTTGACAAAATAAAGTAGTTCTAAGTTCTCTCTTTGTGGTTTGTTTCCTCTTGAAATAGCCACAAGCAAACACTGCGTAAAACACCTTTATTGGAAAGGTGTTCCAAGCTTCCAAAATACTACTGGTTTTCTGAATACTCGGCAAATTTTTTTTCATCCGACCTTGATGATCTCTGTGGTAATGATCAGTTCACTAAGTCCACATAGCTGCCCAATTTTCACTCTTCTAGGATGAAGCGTTCGTTACCAGTAACAGTTTGAATTTTTAGGTTTCACTCTATTTCCTCCTATACAGATAGATGTGTTTTTTAAGTCTAAATCAAACACGGTTTGTGCTAGCTCCTTGAAACTTGACAAAATAAAGTAGTTCTAAGTTCTGTCTTTGTGGTTTGTTTCCTCTTGAAATAGCCACAAGCAAAGACTGCGTAAAACACATTCATTGGAAAGGTGTTCCAAGCTTCCAAAATACTACTAGTTTTCTGAATACTCGGCAAGTTTTTTTTCATCCGACCTTGATGATCTCTGTGGTAATGATCAGTTCACTAAGTCCACTTAGCTGCCCAATTTTCACTCTTCTAGGATGAAGCGTTCGTTACCAGGAACAGTTTGAGTTTTTAGGTTTCACTCTATTTCCTCCTATACAGATAGATGAGTTTTTTAAGTCTAAATCAAACACGGTTTGTGCTAGCTCCTTGAAACTTGACAAAATAAAGTAGTTCTAAGTTCTGTCTTTGTGGTTTGTTTCCTCTTGAAATAGCCACAAGCAAAGACTGCGTAAAACACATTCATTGGAAAGGTGTGCCAAGCTTCCAAAATACTACTTGTTTTCTGAATACTCGGCAAATTTTTTTTCATCCGACCTTGATGATCTCTGTGGTAATGATCAGTTCAATAAGTCCACTTAGCTGCCCAACTTTCACTCTTCTAGGATGAAGCGTTCGTTACCAGTAACAGTTTGAATTTTTAGGTTTCACTCTATTTCCTCCTATACAGATAGATGTGTTTTTTAAGTCTATATCAAACACGGTTTGTGCTAGCTCCTTGAAACTTGACAAAATATAGTAGTTCTAAGTTCTGTCTTTGTGGTTTGTTTCCTCTTGAAATAGCCACAAGCAAACACTGCATAAAACACATTCATTGGAAAGGTGTTCCAAGCTTCCAAAATACTACTGGTTTTCTGAATACTCGGCAAATTTTTTTTCATCCGACCTTGATGATCTCTGTGGTAATGATCAGTTCACTAAGTCCACTTAGCTGCCCAACTTTCACTCTTCTAGGATGAAGCGTTCGTTACCAGTAACAGTTTGAATTTTTAGGTTTCACTCTATTTCCTCCTATACAGATAGATGAGTTTTTTAAGTCTAAATCCAACACGGATTGTGCTATTTCCTTGAAACTTGACAAAATAAAGTAGTTCTAAGTTCTGTCTTTGTGGTTTCTTTCCTCTTGAAATAGCCACAAGAAAAGACTGCGTAAAACACCTCCATTGGAAAGGTGTTCCAAGCTTCCAAAAAAACTACTGGTTTTCTGAATACTCGGCAAATTTTTTTTCATCCAAACTTGATGATCTCTGTGGTAATGATCAGTTTACTTAGTCCACTTAGCTGCCCAATATTCACTCTTCTAGGATGAAGCGTTCGTTACCAGTAACAGTTTGAGTTTTTAGGTTTCACTCTATTGCCTCCTATATAGATAGATGTGTTTGGAAGTCTAAATCAAACACGGTTTGTGCTAGCTCCTTGAAACTTGACAAATAATGTAGTTCTAAGTTCTGTCTTTGTGGTTTGTTTCCTCTTGAAATAGCCACAAGCAAAGACTGCGTAAAACACATTCATTGGAAAGGTGTTCCAAGCTTCCAAAATACTACTTGTTTTCTGAATACTCGGCAAGTTTTTTTTCATCCGACCTTGATGATCTCTGTGGTAATGATCAGTTCACTAAGTCCACTTAGCTGCCCAATTTTCACTCTTCTAGGATGAAGCGTTCGTTACCAGGAACAGTTTGAGTTTTTAGGTTTCACTCTATTTCCTCCTATACAGATAGATGTGTTTTTTAAGTCTAAATCAAACACGGTTTGTGCTAGCTCCTTGAAACTTGACAAAATAAAGTAGTTCTAAGTTCGGTCTTTGTGGTTTGTTTCCTCTTGAAATAGCCACAAGCAAACACTGCGTAAAACACCTTTATTGGAAAGGTGTTCCAAGCTTCCAAAATACTACTGGTTTTCTGAATACTCGGCAAATTTTTTTTCATCCGAACTTGATGATCTCTGTGGTAATGATCAGTTCACTAAGTCCATTCAGCTGCAGAATTTTCACTCTTCTAGGATGAAGCGTTCATTACCATAACAGTTTGAATTTTTAGGTTTCACTCTATTTCCTCCTATACAGATAGATGTGTTTTTTAAGTCTAAATCAAACACGGTTTGTGCTAGCTCCTTGAAACTTGACAAAATAAAGTAGTTCTAAGTTCGGTCTTTGTGGTTTGTTTCCTCTTGAAATAGCCACAAGCAAACACTGCGTAAAACACCTTTATTGGAAAGGTGTTCCAAGCTTCCAAAATACTACTGGTTTTCTGAATACTCGGCAAATTTTTTTTCATCCGACCTTGATGATCTCTGTGGTAATGATCAGTTCACTAAGTCCACTTAGCTGCCCAATTTTCACTCTTCTAGGATGAAGCGTTCGTTACCAGTAACAGTTTGAATTTTTAGGTTTCACTCTATTTCCTCCTATACAGATAGATGTGTTTTTTAAGTCTAAATCCAACACGGTTTGTGCTAGCTCCTTGAAACTTACAAAATAAAGTAGTTCTAAGTTCTGTCTTGGTGGTTTGTTTCCTCTTGAAATAGCCACAAGCAAAGACTGCGTAAAACACATTCATTGAAAAGGTGTTCCAAGTTTCCAAAATACTACTGGTTTTCTGAATACTCGGCAAATTTTTTTTCATCCGACCGTGATGATCTCTGTGGTAATGATCAGTTCACTAAGTCCACGTAGCTGCCCAATTTTCACTCTTCTAGGATGAAGCGTTCGTTACCAGGAACAGTTTGAATTTTTAGGTTTCACTCTATTTCCTCCTATACAGATAGATGTGTTTTTTAAGTCTAAATCAAACACGGTTTGTGCTAGCTCCATGAAACTTGACAAAATAAAGTAGTTCTAAGTTCTGTCTTTGTGGTTTGTTTCCTCTTGAAATAGCCACAAGCAAAGACTGCGTAAAACACATTCATTGGAAAGGTGTTCCAAGCTTCCAAAATACTACTGGTTTTCTGAATACTCGGCAAATTTTTTTTCATCCGACCTTGATGATCTCTGTGGTAATGATCAGTTCACTAAGTCCACTTAGCTTCCCAATTTTCACTCTTCTAGGATGAAGCGTTCATTACCAGTAACAGTTTGAATTTTTAGGTTTCACTCTATTTCCTCGTATACATATAGATGTGTTTTTTAAGTCTAAATCAAACACGGTTTGTGCTAGCTCCTTGAAACTTGACAAAATAAAGTAGTTCTAAGTTCTGTCTTTGTGGTTTGTTTCCTCTTGAAATAGCCACAAGCAAAGACTGCGTAACACACATTCATTGGAAAGGTGTTCCAAGCTTCCAAAATACTACTGGTTTTCTGAATACTCGGCAAATTTTTTTTCATCCGACCTTGATGATCTCTGTGGTAATGATCAGTTCACTAAGTCCATTCAGCTGCCCAATTTTCACTCTTCTAGGATGAATCGTTCGTTACCAGTAACAGTTTGAATTTTTAGGTTTCACTCTATTTCCTCTTATACAGATAGATGAGTTTTTTAAGTCTAAATCCAACACGGTTTGTGCTAGTTCCTTGAAACTGACAAAATAAAGTAGTTCTAAGTTCTGTCTTTGTGGTTTGTTTCCTCTTGAAATAGCCACAAGCAAAGACTGCATAAAACACATTCATTAGAAAGGTGTTCCAAGTTTCCAAAATACTACTGGTTTTCTGATTACTCGGCAAATTTTTTTTCATCCGACCTTGATGATCTCTGTGGTAATGATCAGTTCACTAAGTCCACTTAGCTGCCCAATTTTCACTCTTCTAGGATGAAGCGTTCGTTACCAGTAACAGTTTGAATTTTTAGGTTTCACTCTATTTCCTCCTATACAGATAGATGTGTTTTTTAAGTCTAAATCAAACACGGTTTGTGCTAGCTCCTTGAAACTTGACAAAATAAAGTAGTTCTAAGTTCTGTCTTTGTGGTTTGTTTCCTCTTGAAATAGCCACAAGCAAAGACTGCGTAAAACCCATTCATTGGAAAGGTGTTCCAAGCTTCCAAAATACTACTTGTTTTCTGAATACTCGGCAAGTTTTTTTTCATCCGACCTTGATGATCTCTGTGGTAATGATCAGTTCACTAAGTCCACTTAGCTGCCCAATTTTCACTCTTCTAGGATGAAGCGTTCGTTACCAGGAACAGTTTGAATTTTTAGGTTTCACTCTATTTCCTCCTATACAGATAGATGTGTTTTTTAAGTCTATATCAAACACGGTTTGTGCTAGCTCCTTGAAACTTGACAAAATAAAGTAGTTCTAAGTTCTGTCTTTGTGGTTTGTTTCCTCTTGAAATAGCCACAAGCAAACACTGCATAAAACACATTCATTGGAAAGGTGTTCCAAGCTTCCAAAATACTACTGGTTTTCTGAATACTCGGCAAATTTTTTTTCATCCGACCTTGATGATCTCTGTGGTAATGATCAGTTCACTAAGTCCACTTAGCTGCCCAACTTTCACTCTTCTAGGATGAAGCGTACGTTACCAGTAACAGTTTGAATTTTTAGGTTTCACTCTATTTCCTCCTATACAGATAGATGAGTTTTTTAAGTCTAAATCCAACACGGTTTGTGCTAGTTCCTTGAAACTTGACAAAATAAAGTAGTTCTAAGTTCTGTCTTTGTGGTTTCTTTCCTCTTGAAATAGCCACAAGCAAAGACTGCGTAAAACACCTCCATTGGAAAGGTGTTCCAAGCTTCCAAAAAACTACTGGTTTTCTGAATACTCGGCAAATTTTTTTTCATCCAAACTTGATGATCTCTGTGGTAATGATCAGTTTACTTAGTCCACTTAGCTGCCCAATATTCACTCTTCTAGGATGAAGCGTTCGTTACCAGTAAGAGTTTGAGTTTTTAGGTTTCACTCTATTTCCTCCTATATAGATAGATGTGTTTGGAAGTCTAAATCAAACACGGTTTGTGCTAGCTCCTTGAAACTTGACAAAATAAAGTAGTTCTAAGTTCTGTCTTTGTGGTTTGTTTCCTCTTGAAATAGCCACAAGCAAAGACTGCGTAAAACACATTCATTGGAAATGTGTTCCAAGCTTCCAAAATACTACTTGTTTTCTGAATACTCGGCAAGTTTTTTTTCATCCGACCTTGATGATCTCTGTGGTAATGATCAGTTCACTATGTCCACTTAGCTGCCCAATTTTCACTCTTCTAGGATGAAGCGTTCGTTACCAGGAATAGTTTGAGTTTTCAGGTTTCACTCTATTTCCTCCTATGCAGATAGATGTGTTTTTTAAGTCTAAATCAAACACGGTTTTTGCTAGCTCCTTGAAACTTGACAAAATAAAGTAGTTCTAAGTTCTGTCTTTGTGGTTTATTTCCTCTTGAAATAGCCACAAGCAAACACTGCGTAAAACACCTTTATTGGAAAGGTGTTCCAAGCTTCCAAAATGCTACTGGTTTTCTGAATACTCGGCAAATTTTTTTTCATCCGACCTTGATGATCTCTGTGTTAAAGATCAGTTCACTAAGTCCACTTAGCTGCCCAATTTTTACTCTTCTAGGATGAAGCGTTCGTTACCATTAACAGTTTGAATTTTTAGGTTTCACTCTATTTCCTCCTATACAGATAGATGTGTTTTTTAAGTCTAAATCAAACACGGTTTGTGCTAGCTCCTTGAAACTTGACAAAATAAAGTAGTTCTAAGTTCTGTCTTTGTGGTTTGTTTCATCTTGAAATAGCCACAAGAAAAGACTGCGTAAAACACATTCATTGGAAAGGTGTTCCAAGCTTTCAAAATACTACTGGTTTTCTGAATACTCGGCAAATTTTTTTTCATCCGACCTTGATGATCTCTGTGGAAATGATCAGTTCACTAAGTCCACTTAGCTGCCCAACTTTCACTCTTCTAGGATGAAGCGTTCGTTACCAGTAAAAGTTTAAATTTTTAGGTTTCACTCTATTTCCTCCTATACAGATAGATGTGTTTTTTAAGTCTAAATCAAACACGGTTTGTGCTAGCTCCTTGAAACTTGACAAAATAAAGTAGTTCTAAGTTCTCTCTTTGTGGTTTGTTTCCTCTTGAAATAGCCACAAGCAAACACTGCGTAAAACACCTTTATTGGAAAGGTGTTCCAAGCTTCCAAAATACTACTGGTTTTCTGAATACTCGGCAAATTTTTTTTCATCCGACCTTGATGATCTCTGTGGTAATGATCAGTTCACTAAGTCCACTTAGCTGCCCAATTTTCACTCTTCTAGGATGAAGCGTTCGTTACCAGTAACAGTTTGAATTTTTAGGTTTCACTCTATTTCCTCCTATACAGATAGATGAGTTTTTTAAGTCTAAATCCAACACGGTTTGTGCTAGTTCCTTGAAACTTGACAAAATAAAGTAGTTCTAAGTTCTGTCTTTGTGGTTTGTTTCCTCTTGAAATAGCCACAAGCAAAGACTGCATAAAACACATTCATTGGAAAGGTGTTCCAAGTTTCCAAAATACTACTGGTTTTCTGATTACTCGGCAAATTTTTTTTCATCCGACCTTGATGATCTCTGTGGTAATGATCAGTTCACTAAGTCCACTTAGCTGCCCAATTTTCACTGTTCTAGGATTAAGCGTTCGTTACCAGTAACAGTTTGAATTTTTAGGTTTCACTCTATTTCCTCCTATACAGATAGATGTGTTTTTTAAGTCTAAATCAAACACGGTTTGTGCTAGCTCCTTGAAACTTGACAAAATAAAGTAGTTCTAAGTTCTGTCTTGGTGGTTTGTTTCCTCTTGAAATAGATACCAGCAAAGACTGCGTAAAACACATTCATTGGAAAGGTGTTCCAAGCTTCCAAAATACTACTAGTTTTCTGAATACTCGGCAAGTTTTTTTTCATCCGACCTTGATGATCTCTGTGGTAATGATCAGTTCACTAAGTCCACTTAGCTGCCCAATTTTCACTCTTCTAGGATGAAGCGTTCGTTACCAGGAACAGTTTGAGTTTTTAGGTTTCACTCTATTTCCTCCTATACAGATAGATGTGTTTTTTAAGTCTAAATCAAACACGGTTTGTGCTAGCTCCTTGAAACTTGACAAAATAAAGTAGTTCTAAGTTCTGTCTTTGTGGTTTGTTTCCTCTTGAAATAGCCACAAGCAAAGACTGCGTAAAACACATTCATTGGAAAGGTGTGCCAAGCTTCCAAAATACTACTTGTTTTCTGAATACTCGGCAAATTTTTTTTCATCCGACCTTGATGATCTCTGTGGTAATGATCAGTTCAATAAGTCCACT